>NW_025725917.1:6543151-6843151 GCF_021461395.2 Schistocerca americana
ACTCTAACTCCCTATGATTTGAACCTCTCCTGTAAGACCAGTTTCAGATTCCGATGCTACACTTCAGGTTTACTGTATCCCTCGGACCTTCCTATTGACGATGAAACACAGAAATTGCATCCGAATTTAATACAAAAGGCACAATGCCGACTTAAGTACAAGAGAACTGACACTCTAACTTTCTATGATTTGATCCTCTCCTGTGAGTCCAGTTTTAGATTCCGATGCTTCACTTCAGTTTTACTGTATCCCTTGGACCTTCTTATTGACGATGAAACACAGAAAATACATCCGAGATTAATACAAAAGGCACAATGCCGATTTAAGTACAAGAGGACTGACACTCTAACTTTCTATGATTTAAACCTCTCCTGTGAGACCAGTTTTAGATTCCAATGCTTCACTTCAGGTTTACTGTATCCCTTATACCCTCTTATTGACGATGAAACACAGACATTGCATCCGAATTTAACACAAAAGGCACAATGCCGACTTAAGTACAAGAGGACTGACACTCTAACTTCCTATGATTTGAACCTCTCCTGTGAGTCCAGTTTTAGATTCCGATGCTTTACTTCAGGTTTACTGTATCCCTCGGACCTTCTTATTGACGATGAAACACAGATATTGCATCCGAATTTAATACAAAAGGCACAATGCCGACTTAAGTACAAGAGGACTGACACTCTAACTTTCTATGATTTGATCCTCTCCTGTGAGTCCAGTTTTAGATTCCGATGCTTCACTTCAGTTTTACTGTATCCCTTGGACCTTCTTATTGACGATGAAACACAGAAAATACATCCGAGATTAATACAAAAGTTACAATGCCGACTTAAGTACAAGAGGACTGACACTCTAACTTTCTATGATTTGAACCTCTCCTGTGAGTCCAGTTATAGATTCCGATGCTACACTTCAGGTTTACAGTATCCCTTGGACCTTCTTAATAACGATGAAACACAGAAATTGCATCCGAATTTAATACAAAAAGCACAATGCCGACTTAAGTACAAGAGGACAGACACTCTAACTTTCTATGATTTGAACATCTCCTGCGAGTCCAGTTTTACATTCCGATGCCTCACTTCAGGTTTAATGTATCTCTTGGACCTTCTTATTGACGATGAAACACAGAAATTGCATCTGAATTTAATGCAATAGGCACACTGCCGACTTAAGTTCAAGAGGACTGACACTCTAACTTTCTATGATTTGAACCTGTCCTGTGAGTCCAGTTTTAGATTCCGATGCTACACTTCAGGTTTACTGTGTCTCTTGGACCTTCTTATTGACGATGAAACACAGAAATTGCATCCGAATATAATAGAAACCTCACAATGCCGACTTAGGTACAAGAGGGCAGACACTCTAACTTTCTATGATTTGAACCTCTCCTGCGAGTCCAGTTTTAGATTCCGATGCTTCACTTCAGGTTTACTGTATCCCTTGGACCTTCTTATTGACGATGAAACACAGAAATTGCATCCGAATGTAATACAAAAGGCACACTGCCGACTTAAGTTCAAGAGGACTGATACTCTAACATTCTATGATTTGAACCTCTCCTGTGAGTCCAGTTTTAGATTCCGATGCTTCACTTAAGGTTTACTGTATTCCTTGGACCTTCTTATTGACAATGAAACACAGAAATTGCATCCGAATTTAATACAAAAGGCACAATGCCGACTTAAACACAAGAGGACTGACACTCTAACTTTCTATGATTTGAACCTCTCCTGTGAGTCCAGTTTTAGATTCCGATGCTACACTTCAGGTTTACTGTATCCCTTGGACCTTCTTATTGACGATGAAACACAAAAAATACATCCGAGATTAATACAAAAGGCACAATGCCGACTTAAGTACAAGAGGACTGACACTCTAACTTTCTATGATTTGAACCTCTCCTGTGAGTCCAGTTTTAGATTCCGATGCTTCACTTCAGTTTTACTGTATCTCTTGGACCTTCTTATTGACGATGAAACACAGAAATTGCATCCGATTTTAATACAAAAGGCACAATGCCGACTTAAGTACAAGAGGACTGACACTCTAACTCTCTATGATTTGAACCTCTCCTGTGAGTCCAGTTTCAGATTCCGATGCTACACTTCAGGTTTACTGTATCCCTTGGTTCTTCTTATTGATGATGAAACACAAAATTGCATCCGAATTTAATACAAAAGGCACAATGCCGACTTAAGTATAAGAGGACTGAAACTCTATCTTTCTATGATTTGAACCTCTCCTGTGAGTACAGTTTTAGATTCCGATGCTTCACTTCAGGTTTACTGTATCCCTTGGACCTTCTTATTGAGGATGATACACAGAAATTGCATCCGAATTTAATACAAAAAGCACACTGCCGCCTTAAGTACAAGAGGACTGACACTCTAATTTTCTATGATTTGAACCTCTCCTATGAGTCCAGTTTTAGATTCCGATGCTTCACTTCAGTTTTACTGTATCCCTTGGACCTTCTTATTGACGATGAAACACAGAAAATTGCATCCGAATATAATACAAAAGGCACAATGCCGACTTAAGTACAAGTGGACTGACACTCTAATTTTCTATGATTTGAACCTCTCCTGCGAGTCCAGTTTTAGATTCCGATGCTTCACTTCAGGTTTACTGTATCCCTTGGACCTTCTTATTGACGAGGAAACACAGAAATTGCATCCGAAGTTAATACAAAAGGCACACTGCCGACTTAAGTTGAAGAGGTCTGACACTCTAACTTTCTATGGTTTGAACCTCTCCTGTGAGTCCAGTTTTGGATTCCGATGCTTCACATCAGGTTTACTGTATCCCTCGGACTTTCTTGTTGATGATGAAAGACAGATATTGCATCCGAATTCAATACAAAGGGCGCAATGCCGACTTAAGTACAAGAGCACAGAAATAGCATCCGAATTTCATACAAAAGGCACACTGCCGACTTAAGTTCAAGAGGACTGACACTATAACTTTCCATGATTTGAACCTGTCCTGTTAGTCCAGTTTTAGATTCCGATGCTTCACTTCAGGTTTACTGTCTCCCTTGGACCTTCTTATTGACGATGAAACACAGAAAATTGCATCCGAATTTAATACAAAAGGCATAATGCCGACTTAAGTACAAGTGGACTGACACTCTAATTTTCTATGATTTGAACCTCTCCTGCGAGTCCAGTTTTAGATTCCGATGCCTCACTTCAGGTTTACTGTATCCCTTGGACCTTCTTATTGACGATGAAACACAGAAATTGCATCCGAATTTGATACAAAAAGCACACTGCCAACGTAAGTTCAAGAGGACTGACACTCTAACATTCTATGATTTGAACCTCTCCTGTGAGTCCAGTTTTAGATTCCGATGCTTCACTTCAGGTTTACTGTATTCCTTGGACCTTCTTATTGACGATGATACACAGAAATTGCATACGAATTTAATACAAAAGGCACAATGCCGACTTCAGTACAAAAGGACTGACACTCTAACTTTCTATGATTTGAACCTCTCCTGTGAGTCCAGTTTTAGATTCCGATGCTTCACTTCAGGTTTACTGTCTCCCTTGGACCTTCTTATTGACGATGAAACACAGAAAATTGCATCCGAATTTAATACAAAAGGCATAATGCCGACTTAAGTACAAGTGGACTGACACTCTAATTTTCTATGATTTGAACCTCTCCTGCGAGTCCAGTTTTAGATTCCGATGCCTCACTTCAGGTTTACTGTATCCCTTGGACCTTCTTATTGACGATGAAACACAGAAATTGCATCCGAATTTGATACAAAAAGCACACTGCCAACGTAAGTTCAAGAGGACTGACACTCTAACATTCTATGATTTGAACCTCTCCTGTGAGTCCAGTTTTAGATTCCGATGCTTCACTTCAGGTTTACTGTATTCCTTGGACCTTCTTATTGACGATGAAACACAGAATAGCATTCGAATTTAATACAAAAGGCACAATGCCGACTTAAGTACAAGAGGACTGACACTCTAACTTTCTATGATTTGAACCTCTCCTGTGAGACCAATTTTAGATTCCGATGCTTCACTTCAGGTTTACTGTATCCCTTACACCCTCTTATTGACGATGAAACACAGAAATTGCATCCGAATTTAACACAAAAGGCACAATGCCGACTTAAGTACAAGAGGACTGACACTCTAACTCCCTATGATTTGAACCTCTCCTGTAAGACCAGTTTCAGATTCCGATGCTACACTTCAGGTTTACTGTATCCCTCGGACCTTCCTATTGACGATGAAACACAGAAATTGCATCCGAATTTAATACAAAAGGCACAATGCCGACTTAAGTACAAGAGAACTGACACTCTAACTTTCTATGATTTGATCCTCTCCTGTGAGTCCAGTTTTAGATTCCGATGCTTCACTTCAGTTTTACTGTATCCCTTGGACCTTCTTATTGACGATGAAACACAGAAAATACATCCGAGATTAATACAAAAGGCACAATGCCGATTTAAGTACAAGAGGACTGACACTCTAACTTTCTATGATTTAAACCTCTCCTGTGAGACCACTTTTAGATTCCAATGCTTCACTTCAGGTTTACTGTATCCCTTATACCCTCTTATTGACGATGAAACACAGACATTGCATCCGAATTTAACACAAAAGGCACAATGCCGACTTAAGTACAAGAGGACTGACACTCTAACTTCCTATGATTTGAACCTCTCCTGTGAGTCCAGTTTTAGATTCCGATGCTTTACTTCAGGTTTACTGTATCCCTCGGACCTTCTTATTGACGATGAAACACAGATATTGCATCCGAATTTAATACAAAAGGCACAATGCCGACTTAAGTACAAGAGGACTGACACTCTAACTTTCTATGATTTGATCCTCTCCTGTGAGTCCAGTTTTAGATTCCGATGCTTCACTTCAGTTTTACTGTATCCCTTGGACCTTCTTATTGACGATGAAACACAGAAAATACATCCGAGATTAATACAAAAGTTACAATGCCGACTTAAGTACAAGAGGACTGACACTCTAACTTTCTATGATTTGAACCTCTCCTGTGAGTCCAGTTATAGATTCCGATGCTACACTTCAGGTTTACAGTATCCCTTGGACCTTCTTAATAACGATGAAACACAGAAATTGCATCCGAATTTAATACAAAAAGCACAATGCCGACTTAAGTACAAGAGGACAGACACTCTAACTTTCTATGATTTGAACATCTCCTGCGAGTCCAGTTTTAGATTCCGATGCCTCACTTCAGGTTTAATGTATCTCTTGGACCTTCTTATTGACGATGAAACACAGAAATTGCATCTGAATTTAATACAATAGGCACACTGCCGACTTAAGTTCAAGAGGACTGACACTCTAACTTTCTATGATTTGAACCTCTCCTGTGAGTCCAGTTTTAGATTCCGATGCTTCACTTCAGGTTTACTGTATCCTATGGACCTTCTTATTGACGATGGAACACAGAAATTCCATCCGAATTTAATACAAAAGGCACAAAGCCGACCTAAGTACAAGAGAACTGACACTCTAACTATCTAAGATTTGAACCTCTCCTGTGAGTCCAGTTTTACATTCCGATGCTTCAGTTCAGGTTTACTGTATCCCTTGGACCTTCTTATTGACGAGGAAACACAGAAATTGCATCCGAAGTTAATACAAAAGGCACACTGCCGACTTAAGTTGAAGAGGTCTGACACTCTAACTTTCTATGGTTTGAACCTCTCCTGTGAGTCCAGTTTTGGATTCCGATGCTTCACATCAGGTTTACTGTATCCCTCGGACTTTCTTGTTGATGATGAAAGACAGATATTGCATCCGAATTCAATACAAAGGGCGCAATGCCCACTTAAGTACAAGAGCACAGAAATAGCATCCGAATTTCATACAAAAGGCACACTGCCGACTTAAGTTCAAGAGGACTGACACTATAACTTTCCATGATTTGAACCTGTCCTGTTAGTCCAGTTTTAGATTCCGATGCTTCACTTCAGGTTTACTGTCTCCCTTGGACCTTCTTATTGACGATAAAACACAGAAAATTGCATCCGAATTTAATACAAAAGGCATAATGCCGACTTAAGTACAAGTGGACTGACACTCTAATTTTCTATGATTTGAACCTCTCCTGCGAGTCCAGTTTTAGATTCCGATGCCTCACTTCAGGTTTACTGTATCCCTTGGACCTTCTTATTGACGAGGAAACACAGAAATTGCATCCGAATTTGATACAAAAAGCACACTGCCAACGTAAGTTCAAGAAGACTGACACTCTAACATTCTATGATTTGAACCTCTCCTGTGAGTCCAGTTTTAGATTCCGATGCTTCACTTCAGGTTTACTGTATTCCTTGGACCTTCTTATTGACGATGAAACACAGAAATTGCATACGAATTTAATACAAAAGGCACAATGCCGACTTGAGTACAAAAGGACTGACACTCTAACTTTCTATGATTTGAACCTCTCCTGTGAGTCCAGTTTTAGATTCCGATGCTTCACTTCAGGTTTACTGTCTCCCTTGGACCTTCTTATTGACGATGAAACACAGAAAATTGCATCCGAATTTAATACAGAAGGCATAATGCCGACTTAAGTACAAGTGGACTGACACTCTAATTTTCTATGATTTGAACCTCTCCTGCGAGTCCAGTTTTAGATTCCGATGCCTCACTTCAGGTTTACTGTATCCCATGGACCTTCTTATTGACGATGAAACACAGAAATTGCATCCGAATTTGATACAAAAAGCACACTGCCAACGTAAGTTCAAGAGGACTGACACTCTAACATTCTATGATTTGAACCTCTCCTGTGAGTCCAGTTTTAGATTCCGATGCTTCACTTCAGGTTTACTGTATCCCTTTGACCTTCTTATTGACGATGAAACACAGAATAGCATCCGAATTTAATACAAAAGGCACAATGCCGACTTAAGTACAAGAGGACTGACACTCTATCTTTCTATGATTTGAACCTCTCCTGTGAGACCAGTTTTAGATTCCGATGCTTCACTTCAGGTTTACTGTATCCCTTATACCCTCTTATTGACGATGAAACACAGAAAATACATCCGAGATTAATACAAAAGTTACAATGCCGACTTAAGTACAAGAGGACTGACACTCTAACTTTCTATGATTTGAACCTCTCCTGTGAGTCCAGTTTTAGATTCCGATGCTTCACTTCAGGTTTACTGTATCCTATGGACCTTCTTATTGACGATGGAACACAGATATTGCATCCGAATTTAATACAAAAGGCACAATGCCGACTTAAGTACAAGAGGACTGTCACTCTAACTTTCTATGATTTGATCCTCTCCTGTGAGTCCAGTTTTAGATTCCGATGCTTCACTTCAGTTTTACTGTATCCCTTGGACCTTCTTATTGACGATGAAACACAGAAAATACATCAGAGATTAATACAAAAGTTACAATGCTGACTTAAGTACAAGAGGACTGACACTCTAACTTTCTATGATTTGAACCTCTCCTGTGAGTCCAGTTATAGATTCCGATGCTACACTTCAGGTTTACTGTATCCCTTGGACCTTCTTAATGACGATGAAACACAGAAATTGCATCCGAATTTAATACAAATAGTACAATGCCGACTTAAGTACAAGAGGACAGACAATCTAACTTTCTATGATTTGAACATCTCCTGCGAGTCCAGTTTTAGATTCCGATGCCTCACTTCAGGTTTAATGTATCTTTTGGACCTTCTTATTGACGATGAAACACAGAAATTGCATCCGAATTTAATACAATAGGCACACTGCCGACTTAAGTTCAAGAGGACTGACACTCTAACTTTCTATGATTTGAACCTCTCCTGTGAGTCCAGTTTTAGATTCCGATGCTTCACTTCAGGTTTACTGTATCCTATGGACCTTCTTATTGACGATGGAACACAGATATTCCATCCGAATTTAATACAAAAGGCACAAAGCCGACCTAAGTACAAGAGAACTGACACTCTAACTTTCTATGATTTGAACCTCTCCTGTGAGTCCAGTTTTACATTCCGATGCTTCACTTCAGGTATACTGTATCCCTTGGACCTTCTTATTGACGATGAAACACAGAAATTGCATTCGAATTTAATACAAAAGGCACAATGCCGACTTAAGTACAAGAGGACTGACACTCTAACTCTCTATGATTTGAACCTCTCCTGTGAGTTGAGTTTTAGATTCCGATGCTTCACATGTGGATTATTGTATCCCTTGGACCTTCTTGTTGACAATGAAAGACAGATATTGCTTCCGAATTCAATACAAAAGGCGCAATGCCGACTTAAGTAGAAGAGCACAGAAATAGCATCCGCAATTTATAGAAAATGCACAATGCCGATTAAAGTACAAGAGGACTGACACTCCAACTTTCCATGAACTGAACCTGTCCTGTGAGTCCAGTTTTAGATTCCGATGCCTCACTTCAGGTTTAATGTATCTCTTGGACCTTCTTATTGACGATGAAACACAGAAATTGCATCCGAATTTAATACAAAAAGCACAATGCCGACTTAAGTACAAGAGGACAGACACTCTAACTTTCTATGATTTGAACATCTCCTGCGAGTCCAGTTTTAGATTCCGATGCCTCACTTCAGGTTTAATGTATGTCTTGGACCTTCTTATTGACGATGAAACACAGAAATTGCATCCGAATTTAATACAATAGGCACACTGCCGACTTAAGTTCAAGAGAACTGACACTCTAACTTTCTATGATTTGAACCTCTCCTGTGAGTCCAGTTTTAGATTCCGATGCTTCACATCAGGTTTACTGTATCCCTCGGACTTTCTTGTTGATGATGAAAGACAGATAATGCATCCGAATTCAATACAAAGGGCGCAATGCCGACTTAAGTACAAGAGCACAGAAATAGCATCCGAATTTCATACAAAAGGCACACTGCCGACTTAAGTTCAAGAGGACTGACACTATAACTTTCCATGATTTGAACCTGTCCTGTTAGTCCAGTTTTAGATTCCGATCCTTCACTTCAGGTTTACTGTCTCCCTTGGACCTTCTTATTGACGATGAAACACAGAAAATTGCATCCGAATTTAATACAAAAGGCATAATGCCGACTTAAGTACAAGAGGACTGACACTCTAACTTTCTATGATTTGAACCTCTCCTGCGAGTCTAGTTTTAGATTCCGATGCCTCACTTCAGGTTTACTGTATCCCTTGGACCTTCTTATTGACGATGAAACACAGAAATTGCATCCGAATTTGATACAAAAAGCACACTGCCAACGTAAGTTCAAGAGGACTGACACTCTAACATTCTATGATTTGAACCTCTCCTGTGAGTCCAGTTTTAGATTCCGATGCTTAACTTCAGGTTTACTGTATTCCTTGGACCTTCTTATTGACGATGAAACACAGAAATTGCATACGAATTTAATACAAAAGGCACAATGCCGACTTGAGTACAAAAGGACTGACACTTTAATTTTCTATGATTTGAACCTCTCCTGTGAGTCCAGTTTTAGATTCCGATGCTACACTTCAGGTTTACTGTATCCCTTGGACCTTCTTATTGACGATGAAACACAGAAAATACATCCGAGATTAATACAAAAGGCACAATGCCGACTTAAGTATAAGAGGACTGACACTCTAACTTTCTATGATTTGAACCTCTCCTGCGAGTCCAGTTTTAGATTCCGATGCCTCACTTCAGGTTTACTGTATCCCTTGGACCTTCTTATTGACGATGAAACACAGAAATTGCATCCGAATTTGATACAAAAAGCACACTGCCAACGTAAGTTCAAGAGGACTGACACTCTAGCATTCTATGATTTGAACCTCTCCTGTGAGTCCAGTTTTAGATTCCGATGCTTCACTTCAGGTTTACTGTATTCCTTGGACCTTCTTATTGACGATGAAACACAGAAATTGCATACGAATTTAATACAAAAGGCACAATGCCGACTTGCGTACAAAAGGACTGACACTCTAACTTTCTATGATTTGAACCTCTCCTGTGAGTCCAGTTTTAGATTCCGATGCTACACTTCAGGTTTACTGTATCCCTTGGACCTTCTTATTGACGATGAAACACAGAAAATACATCCGAGATTAATACAAAAGACACAATGCCGACTTAAGTACAAGAGGACTGACACTCTAACTTTCTATGATTTGAACCTCTCCTGTGAGTCCAGTTTTAGATTCCGATGCTTCACTTCAGTTTTACTGTATCTCTTGGACCTTCTGATTGACGATGAAACACAGAAATTGCATCCGATTTTAATACAAAAGGCACAATGCCGACTTAAGTATAAGAGGACTGAAACTCTATCTTTCTATGATTTGGACCTCTCCTCTGAGTACAGTTTTAGATTCCGATGCTTCACTTCAGGTTTACTGTATCCCTTGGACCTGCTTATTGACGATGAACCACAGAAATTGCATTCGAATTTAATACAAACGGCACAATGTCGACTTAAGTACAAGAGGACTGACACTCTAATTTTCAATGATTAGAACCTCTCCTGTGAGTCCAGTTTTAGATTCCGATGCTTCACTTCAGGTTTACTGTATCCCTTTGACCTTCTTATTGACGATGAAACACAGAATAGCATCCGAATTTAATACAAAAGGCACAATGCCGACTTAAGTACAAGAGGACTGACACTCTATCTTTCTATGATTTGAACCTCTCCTGTGAGACCAGTTTTAGATTCCGATGCTTCACTTCAGGTTTACTGTATCCCTTATACCCTCTTATTGACGATGAAACACAGAAAATACATCCGAGATTAATAGAAATGTTACAATGCCGACTTAAGTACAAGAGGACTGACACTCTAACTTTCTATGATTTGAACCTCTCCTGTGAGTCCAGTTTTAGGTTCCGATGCTTCACTTCAGGTTTACTGTATCCTATGGACCTTCTTATTGACGATGGAACACAGATATTGCATCCGAATTTAATACAAAAGGCACAATGCTTACTTAAGTACAAGAGGACTGTCACTCTAACTTTCTATGATTTGAACATCTCCTGCATCTCCTGCGAGTCCAGTTTTAGATTCCGATGCCTCACTTCAGGTTTAATGTATCTCTTGGACCTTCTTATTGACGATGAAACACAGAAATTGCATCCGAATTTAATACAATAGGCACACTGCCGACTTAAGTTCAAGAGGACTGACACTCTAACTTTCTATGATTTGAACCTCTCCTGTGAGTCCAGTTTTAGATTCCGATGCTTCACTTCAGGTTTACTGTATCCTATGGACCTTCTTATTGACGATGGAACACAGATATTCCATCCGAATTTAATACAAAAGGCACAAAGCCGACCTAAGTACAAGAGAACTGACACTCTAACTTTCTATGATTTGAACCTCTCCTGTGAGTCCAGTTTTACATTCCGATGCTTCACTTGAGGTTTACTGTATCCCTTGGACCTTCTTATTGACGATGAAACACAGAAATTGCATTCGAATTTAATACAAAAGGCACAATGCCGACTTAAGTACAAGAGGACTGACACTCTAACTCTCTATGATTTGAACCTCTCCTGTGAGTTGAGTTTTAGATTCCGATGCTTCAAATGTGGATTATTGTATCCCTTGGACCTTCTTGTTGACAATGAAAGACAGATATTGCTTCCGAATTCAATACAAAAGGCGCAATGCCGACTTAAGTACAAGAGCACAGAAATAGCATCCGCATTTAATAGAAAATGCACAATGCCGATTTAAGTACAAGAGGACTGACACTCCAACTTTCCATGAACTGAACCTGTCCTGTGAGTCCAGTTTTAGGTTCCGATGCTACACTTCAGGTTTACTGTGTCTCTTGGACCTTCCTATTGACGATGAAACACAGAAATTGCATCCGATTTTAATACAAAAGGCACAATGCCGACTTAAGTATAAGAGGACTGAAACTCTATCTTTCTATGATTTGAACCTCTCCTGTGAGTACACTTTTAGATTCCGATGCTTCACTTCAGGTTTACGGTATCCCTTGGACCTTCTTATTGACGATGAACTACAGAAATTGCATTCGAATTTAATACAAAAGGCACAATGTTGACTTAAGTACAAGAGGACTGACACTCTAACTTTCTATGATTAGAACCTCTCCTGTGAGTCCAGTTTTAGATTCCGATGCTTCACTTCAGGTTTACTATATCCCTTGGACCTTCTGATTGACGATGAAACACAGAAATTGCATCCGAATTTAATACAAAAGGCACAATGCCGACCTAAGTACAAGAGGACAGACACTCTAACTTTCTATGATTTGAACCTCTCCTGTGAGTCCAGTTTTAGATTCCGATGCTTAACTTCAGGTTTACTGTATCCCTTGGACCTTCTTATTGACGATGAAACTCAGAAATAGCATCCGAATTTAATACAAAAGGCACAATGCCGACTTAAGTACAAGAGGACTGACACTCTAACTTTGTACGATTTGAACCTCTCATGTAAGTCCAGTTTTAGATTCCGATGCTTCACTTCAGGTTTACTGTATCTCTTGGACTTTCTTATTGACGATGAAACACAGAAAATATATCCGAGATTAATACAAAAATCACAATGCCGACTTAAGTACAAGAGGACTGACTAACTTTCTATGATCTGAACATCTCCTGCGAGTCCAGTTTTGGATTCCGATGCATCACTTCAGGTTTACTGTATCCCTTGGACCTTCTTATTGACGATGAAACACAGGAATTGCATCCGAATTTGATACAAAAGGCACACTGCTGACTTAAGTTCAAGAGGACTGACACTCTAACTTTCTATGATTTGAACCTCTCCTGTGAGTCCAGTTTTAGATTCCGATGCTTCACTACTGGTTTACTGTGTCCCTTGGACCTTCTTGTTGTTGTTGTTGTGGTCTTCAGTCCTGAGACTGGTTTGATTCAGCTCTCCATGCTACTCTATCCTGTGCAAGCTTTTTCATCTCCCAGTACCTACTGCAACCTACATCCTTCTGAATCTGCTTAGTGTATTCATCTCTTGGTCTCCCTCTACGATTTTTACCCTCCACGCTGCCCTCCAATACTAAATTGGTGATCCCTTGATGCCTCAGAACATGTCCTACCAACTGATCCCTTCTTCTGGTCAAGTTGTGCCACAAACTTCTCTTCTCCCCAATCCTATTCAATACTTCCTCATTACTTATGTGATCTTCCCATCTAACCTTCAGCATTCTTCTGTAGCACCACATTTCGAAAGCTTCTATTCTCTTCTTGTCCAAACTATTTATCGTCCATGTTTCACTTCCATACATGGCTACACTCCATACGAATACTTTCAGAAATGACTTCCTGACACTTAAATCAATACTGGATGTTAACAAATTTCTCTTCTTCAGAAACGCTTTCCTTGTCATTGCCAGCCTACATTTTATATCCTCTCTACTTCGACCATCATCAGTTATTTTGATCCCCAAATAGCAAAACTCCTTTACTACTTTAAGTGTCACATTTCCTAATCTAATTCCCTCAGCATCACCCGACTTAATTAGACTACATTCCATTATCCTTGTTTTGCTTTTGTTGATGTTCATCTTATATCCTCCTTTCAAGACACTGTCCATTCCATTCAACTGCTCTTCCAAGTCCTTTGCTGTCTCTGACAGAATTACAATGTCATCGGCGAACCACAAAGTTTTTATTTCTTCTCCATGAATTTTAATACCTACTCCTAATTCTTCTTTTGTTTCCTTTACTGCTTGCTCAATATACAGATTGAACAACATCGGGGAGAGGCTACAACCCTGTCTTACTCCCTTCCCAACCACTGCTTCCCTTTCATGTCCCTCGACTCTTATAACTGCCATCTGGTTTCTGTACAAATTGTAAACAGCGTTTCGCTCCCTGTATTTTACCCCTGTCACCTTTAGAATTTGAAAGAGAGTATTCCAGTCAACATTGTCAAAAGCTTTCTCTAAGTCTACAAATGCTAGAAACGTAGGTTTGCCTTTCCTTAATCTTTCTTCTAAGATAAGTCATAAGGTCAGTATTGCCTCACGTGTTCCAGTGTTTCTACGGAATCCAAACTGATGTTCCCCGAGGTTGGCTTCTACTAGTTTTTCCATTCGTCTGTAAAGAATTCGTGTTAGTATTTTGCAGCTGTGACTTATTAAGCTGATAGTTCGGTAATTTTCACATCTGTCAACACCTGCTTTCTTAGGGATTGGAATTATTATATTCTTCTTGAAGTCTGAGGGTATTTCGCCTGTTTCATACATCTTGCTCACCAGATGGTAGAGTTTTGTCAGGACTGGCTCTCCCACGGCCGTCAGTAGTTCCAATGGAATATTGTCTACTCCGGGGGCCTTATTTCGACTCAGGTCTTTCAGTGCTCTGTCAAACTCTTCACGCAGTATCATATCTCCCATTTCATCTTCATCTACATCCTCTTCCATTTCCATAATATTGTCCTCAAGTACATCGCACTTGTATAGACCCTCTATATACTCCTTCCACCTTTCTGCTTTCCCTTCTTTGCTTAGAACTGGGTTTCCATCTGAGCTCTTGATATTCATACAAGTCGTTCTCTTATCTCCAAAGGTCTCTTTAATTTTCCTGTAGGCGGTATCTATCTTACCCCTAGTGAGATAAGCCTCTACATCCTTACATTTGTCCTCTAGCCATCCCTGCTTAGCCATTTTGCACTTCCTGTCGATCTCATTTTTGAGACGTTTGTATTCCTTTTTGCCTGTTTCACTTACTGCATTTTTATATTTTCTCCTTTCATCAATTAAATTCATTATTTCTTCTGTGACCCAAGGATTTCTACTAGCCCTCGTCTTTTTACCTACTTGATCCTCTGCTGCTTTCACTACTTCATCCCTCAAAGCTACCCATTCTTCTTCTACTTTATTTATTTCCCCCATTCCTGTCAATTGCTCCCTTATGCTCTCCCTGAATCTCTGTACAACCTCTGGTTCTTTTAGTTTATCCAGGTCCCATCTCCTTAAATTCCCACCTTTTTGCAGTTTCTTCAGTTTTAATCTACAGGTCATAACCAATAGATTGTGGTCAGAGTCCACATCTGCCCCTGGAAATGTCTTACAATTTAAAACCTGGTTCCTAAATCTCTGTCTTACCATTATATAATCTATCTGATACCTTTTAGTATCTCCAGGGTTCTTCCATGTATACAACCTTCTTTCATGATTCTTAAACCAAGTGTTAGTTATGATTATGTTGTGCTCTGTGCAAAATTCTACAAGGCGGCTTCCTCTTTCATTTCTGTCCCCCAATCCACATTCACCTACTATGTTTCCTTCTCTCCCTTTTCCTACACTCGAATTCCAGTCACCCATGATTATTAAATTTTCGTCTCCCTTCACAATCTGAATAATTTCTTTTATTTCATCATACATTTCTTCAATTTCTTCGTCATCTGCAGAGCTAGTTGGCATATAAACTTGTACTACTGTAGTAGGTGTGGGCTTCGTATCTATCTTGGCCACAATAATGCGTTCACTATGCTGTTTGTAGTAGCTTACCCGCATTCCTATTTTCCTATTCATTATTAAACCTACTCCTGCATTACCCCTATTTGATTTTGTGTTTATAACCCTGTAGTCACCTGACCAGAAGTCTTGTTCCTCCTGCCACCGAACTTCACCAATTCCCACTATATCTAATTTCAACCTATCCATTTCCCTTTTTAAATTTTCTAACCTACCTGCCCGATTAAGGGATCTGACATTCCACGCTCCGATCCGTAGAACGCCAGTATTCTTTCTCCTGATAATAACATCCTCTTGAGTAGTCCCCGCCCGGAGATCCGAATGGGGGACTATTTTACCTCCGGAATATTTTACCCAAGAGGACGCCATCATCATGTAATCATACAGTAAAGCTGCATGTCCTCGGGAAAAGTTACGGCTGTAGTTTCCCCTTGCTTTCAGCAGTTCGCAGTACCAGCACAGCAAGGCCGTTTTGGTTATTGTTACAAGGCCAGATCAGTCAATCATCCAGACTGTTGCCCTTGCAACTACTGAAAAGGCTGCTGCCCCTCTTCAGGAACCACACGTTTGTCTGGCCTCTCAACAAATACCCCTCCATTGTAATTGCACCTACAGTACGGCTAACTGTATCGCTGAGGCACGCAAGCCTCCCCACCAACGGCAAGGTCCATGGTTCATGGGAGGGTGGACCTTCTTATTGACGATGAAACACAGAAATCGCATCCGAATTTAATAGAAAAGGCACAATGCCGACTTAAATACAAGAGGACTGACTATCTAAATATCTAAGATTTGAACCTCTCCTGTGAGTACAGTTTTAGATTCCGATGCTTCACTTCAGGTTTACTGTATCCCTTGGACCTTCTTATTGACGATGAAACACAGAAATTGCATTCGAATTTAATACAAAAGGCACAATGTCGGCTTAAGTACAAGAGGACTGACACTCTAACTTTCTATGATTTGAACCTCTCCTGTGAGTCCAGTTTTAGATTCCGATGCTTCACTTCAGGTTTACTGTATCCCTTGGACCTCCTTATTGACGATGAAACACAGAAATAGCATCCTAATTTAATACAAAAGGCACAATGCCGACTAAAGTACAAGAGGACTGACACTCTAAGTTTCTATGATTTGAACCTCCCCTGTGAGTATAGTTTTAGATTCCGATGCTTCACTTACGGTTTACTGTATCCCTTATACCTTCTTATAGACGATGAAACACAGAAATTGCATCCGAATTTAATACAAAAGGCATAATGCCGACTTAAGTACAAGAGGACTGACACTCTAACTTTCTATGATATGAACCTCTCCTTTGAGTCCAGTTTTAGATTCCGAAATTTCACTTCAGGTTTACTGTATCCCTTGGACCTTCTTATTGACGATGAAACACAGAAATTGCATCCGAATTTAATACAAAAGGCACAATGCCGACTTAAGTATAAGAGGACTGACACTCTATCTTTCTACGATTTGAACCTCTCCTGCGAGTCCGGTTTTAGATTCCGATGCTTCACTCAGGTTTACTGTATCCCTCGGACCTTCTTATTGACGATGAAACACAGAAATTGCATCCTAATTTAACACAAAAGTCACAATGCCGACTTAAGTACAAGAGGACTGACACTCTAACTTTCTATGATTTGAACCTCTCCTGTGAGTCCAGTTTTAGATTCCGATGCTTCACTTCAGTTTTACTGTATCCCTTGGACCTTCTTATTGACGATGAAACACAGAAATTGCATCCGATTTTAATACAAAAGGCACAATGCCGACTTAAGTACAAGAGGACTGACACTCTAACTCTCTATGATTTGAACCTCTCCTGTGAGTCCAGTTTCAGATTCCGATGCTACACTTCAGGTTTACTGTATCCCTTGGACCTTCTTATTGACGATGAAACGCAAAATTGCATCCGAATTTAATACAAAAGGCACAATGCCGACTATAGTACAAAAGGACTGACACTCTAACTTTCTATGATTTGAACCTCTCCTGTGAGTCCAGTTTTAGATTCCGATGCTTTACTTCAGGTTTACTGTATCCCTTGGACCTTCTTATTGACGATGAAACATAGAAATTGCATCTGAATTTAATACAAAAGGCACAATGCCGTTTTAAGTACAAGAGGACTGACACTATAACTTTCTATGATTTCAACCTCTCCTGTGAGTCCAGTTTTAGATTATGATGCTTCACTTCAGGCTTACTGTATCCCTCGGACCTTCTTATAGACGATGAAACACAGAAATTGCATCCGAATTTAATACAAAAGGCACAATGTCGACTTAAGTACAAGAGGACTGACACTCTAACTTTCTATGATTTGAACCACTGCTGTGAGTCCAGTTTTAGATTCCGATGCTTCACTTCAGGTTTACTGTATCCCTTGGACCTTCCTATTGACGATGAAACACAGAAATTCCATCCGATTTAATAAAAAAGCCACAATTCCGATTAAAGTACAAGAGGACTGACACACTAACTTTCTATGATTTGAACCTCTCCTGTGAGTCCAGCTTTAGATTCCGATGCATCACTTCAGGTTTACTGTATCCCTTGGACCTTCTTATTGACGATGAAACACAGCAATTGCATCCGAATTTAATACAAAAGGCACAATGCCGACTTAAGTATAAGAGGACTGACACTCTATCTTTCTATGATTTGAACCTCTCCTGTGAGTCCGGTTTTAGATTCCGATGCTTCACTCAGGTTTACTGTATCCCTCGGACCTTCTTATTGACGATGAAACACAGAAATTGCATCCTAATTTAATACAAAAGTCACAATGCCGACTTAAGTACAAGAGGACTGACACTCTAACTTTCTATGATTTGAACCTCTCCTGTGAGTCCAGTTTTAGATTCCGATGCTTCACTTCAGTTTTACTGTATCCCTTGGACCTTCTTATTGACGATGAAACACAGAAATTGCATCCGATTTTAATACAAAAGGCACAATGCCGACTTAAGTACAAGAGGACTGACACTCTAACTCTCTATGATTAGAACCTCTCCTGTGAGTCCAGTTTCAGATTCCGATGCTACACTTCAGGTTTACTGTATCCCTTGGACCTTCTTATTGACGATGAAACACAAAATTGCATCCGAATTTAATACAAAAGGCACAATGCCGACTATAGTACAAAAGGCCTGACACTCTAACTTTCTATGATTTGAACCTCTCCTGTGAGTCCAGTTTTAGATTCCGATGCTTTACTTCAGGTTTACTGTATCCCTTGGACCTTCTTATTGACGATGAAACATAGAAATTGCATCTGAATTTAATACAAAAGGCACAATGCCCTTTTAAGTACAAGAGGACTGACACTATAACTTTCTATGATTTCAACCTCTCCTGTGAGTCCAGTTTTAGATTCCGATGCTTTACTTCAGGTTTACTGTATCCCTTGGACATTCTTATTGACGATGAAACATAGAAATTGCATCCGAATTTAATACAAAAGGCACAATGCCGACTTAAGTACAAGTGGAGTGACACTCTAACTTTCTATGATTTTAATCTGTTCTGTGAGCCCAGTTTTAGATTCCGATATTTCAGTTCAGGTTTACTGCATCCCTTGTCCTTCTTATAGACGCTGAAACACAGAAATTGCATCCGATTTTAATACAAAAGGCACAATGCCGACTTATGTGAAAGAGGACTGACACTAACTTTCTATGATTTGAACCTCTCCTGTGAGTCCAGTTTTAGATTCCGATGCTTCACTTCAGGTTTACTGTATCCCTTGGTCCTTCTTATTGACGATGAAACACAGAGATTGCATCCGAATTTAATACAAAAGGCACAATGCCGACTTAAGTACAAGAGGACTGACACTCTAACTTTCTATGATTTGAACCTCTCCTGTGAATCCAGTTCTAGATTCCGATACTTCACATCAGGTTCACTGTATACCTTGGACCTTCTTCTTAACGATGAAGCACAGAAATTGCATCCGAATTTAATACAAAAGGCACAATGCCGACTTAAGTACAAGAGGACTGACACACTAACTTTCTATGATTTGAATCTCTCCTGTGAGTTGAGTTTTACATTCCGATGCTTCACATCAGGTTTGCTGTATCCCTTGGACCTTCTTGTTGACGATGAAACGCAGATATTGCATCTGAATTTAATACAAAAGGCGCAATGCCGACTTAAGTACAAGAGGACTCACACTCTAACTATCTATGATTTGAACCTCTCCTGCGAGTCCAGTTTTAGATTACGATGCTTCACTATAGGTTTACTGTATCCCTTGGACCTTATTATTGTCGATGAAACACTGTAATTGCATCCGAATATAATACAAAAGGCACATGCCGACTTAAGTACAAGAGGACTGACACTCTAACTTTCTATGATTTGAACCTCTCCTGTGAGTCCAGTTATAGATTCCGATGCTTCACTTCAGGTTTACTGTATCCCTTGAACCTTCTTATCGACAATGAAACACAGAAATTGCATCCGAATTTAATACAAAAAGCACAGTGCCGACTTAAGTACAAGAGGACCCTCACTCAAATTTTATATGATTTGAACCTGTCCTGTGAGTCCAGTTTTAGATTCCGATGCTTCACTTCAGGTTTACTATATCCCTTGTCCTTCTTATTGATGATGAAACACAGAAATTGCCTCCGAATTCAATGCGAAAAGCACAATGCTGTCTTAAGTTCAAGAGGACTGACACTCTAACTTTCTATGATTTGAACCTCTCCTGTGAGTCCAGTTATAGATTCAGGTTTACTGTATCCCTTGAACCTTCTTATCGACAATGAAACACAGAAATTGCATCCGAATTTAATACAAAAGGCACAATGCCGACTTAAGTACAAGAGGACCCTCACTCAAATTTTATATGATTTGAACCTCTCCTGTGAGTCCAGTTTTAGATTCCGATGCTTCACTTCAGGTTTACTGTATCCCTTGGACCTTCTTATTGACGATGAAACACAGAGATTGCATCCGAATTTAATACAAAAGGCACAATGCCGACTTAAGTACAAGAGGACTGACACTCTAACTTTCTATGATTTGAACCTCTCCTGTGAATCCAGTTCTAGATTCCGATGCTTCACATCAGGTTCACTGTATACCTTGGACCTTCTTATTAACGATGAAGCACAGAAGTTGCATCTGAATTTAATACAAAAGGCACAATGCCGACTTAAGTACAAGAGGACTGACACTCTAACTTTCTATGATTTGAACCTCTCCTGTGAGTCCAGTTTTAGATTCCGATGCTTCACTTTAGGTTTACTGTATACCATGGAACTTCTTATTGACGATGAACCACAGAAATTGCATCCGAATATAATACAAACGTCACAGTGCCGACTTAAGTACAAGAGGACTGACACTCTAACTTTCTATGATTTGAACCTCTCCTGTGAGTCCAGTTTTAGTTTCCGATGCTTCACTTCACGTTTACTGTATACCTTGGACCTTCTTATTGACGATGAAACACAGAAATTGCATCCGAATTTAATACAAAAGGTACAATGCCGACTTAAGTACAAGAGGACAGACACTCTAACTCTCTATGATTTGAACCTCTCCTGTGAGTTGAGTTTTAGATTACGATGCTTCACATCAGGTTTGCTGTATCCCTTGGACGTTCTTGTTGACGATGAAACACAGATATTGCATCCGAATTTAATACAAAAGGCACAATGATGACTCAAGTACAAGAGGAATCTCACTCAAATTTTATATGATTTGAACCACTCCTGTGAGTCGAGTTTGGATTCCGATGCTTCACTTCAGGTTTACTGTATCCCTTGGACCTTCTTATTGTCGATGAAACACTGAAATTGCATCCGAATTTAGTACAAAAGGCACAATGCCGACTGAAGTACAAGAGGACTGACACACTAACTTTCTATGATTTGAATCTCTCCTGTGAGTTGAGTTTTACATTCCGATGCTTCACATCAGGTTTGCTGTATCCCTTGGACCATCTTGTTGACGATGAAACACAGATATTGCATCCGAATTTAATACAAAAGGCGCAATGCCGACTTAAGTACAAGAGGACTCACACTCTAACTTTCCATGATTTGAACCTCTCCTGTGAGTCCAGTTTTAGTTTCCGATGCTTCACTTCACGTTTACTGTATACCTTGGACCTTCTTATTGACGATGAAACACAGAAATTGCATCCGAATTTAATACAAAAGGTACAATGCCGACTTAAGTACAAGAGGATTGACACTCTAGCTTTCTATGATTTGAACCTCTCCTGTGAGTCCAGTTTTTAAATTTCGATGATTCACGTCAGGTTTACTGTATCCCTTGGACGTTCTAATTGACGATGAAACACAGAAATTGCATCCGAATTTAATACAAAAGTCACAATGCCGACTTAAGTACAAGAAGACTGACACTCTTTCTATGATTTGAACCTCTCCTGTGAGTCCAGTTTTAGATTCCGATGCTTCACTTCAGGTTTACTGTATCCCTTGGACCTTCTTATTGACGATGAAACACAGAAATTGCATCCCAATCTAATAAAAAAGCCACAATGCCGATTTAAGTACAAGAGGAATGACACTCTAACTTCCTATGATTTGAACCTCTCCTGTGAGTCCATTTTAGATTCCGATCCTTCACTTCAGGTTTACTGTATACCATGGAACTTCTTATTGACGATGAACCACAGAAATTGCATCCGAATATAATACAAACGTCACAGTGCCGACTTAAGTACAAGAGGACTGACACTCTAACTTTCTATGATTTGAACCTCTCCTGTGAGTCCAGTTTTAGTTTCCGATGCTGCACTTCACGTTTACTGTATACCTTGGACCTTCTTATTGACGATGAAACACAGAAATTGCATCCGAATTTAATACAAAAGGTACAATGCTGACTTAAGTACAAGAGGATTGACACTCTAACTTTCTATGATTTGAACCTCTCCTGTGAGTCCAGTTTTAATTTTCGATGCTTCACGTCAGGTTTACTGTATCCCTTGGACGTTCTAATTGACGATGAAACACAGAAATTGCATCCGAATTTAATACAAAAGTCACAATGCCGACTTAAGTACAAGAGGACTGACACTCTAGCTTTCTATGATTTGAACCTCTCCTGTGAGTCCAGTTTTAGATTCCGATGCTTTACTTCAGGTTTACTGTATCCCTTGGACATTCTTATTGACGATGAAACATAGAAATTGCATCCGAATTTAATACAAAAGGCACAATGCCGACTTAAGTACAAGTGGAGTGACACTCTAACTTTCTATGATTTTAATCTGTTCTGTGAGCCCAGTTTTAGATTCCGATATTTCAGTTCAGGTTTACTGCATCCCTTGTCCTTCTTATTGACGATGAAACACAGAAATTGCATCCGATTTTAATACAAAAGGCACAATGCCGACTTATGTGAAAGTGGACTGACACTAACTTTCTATGATTTGAACCTCTCCTGTGAGTCCAGTTTTAGATTCCGATGCTTCACTTCAGGTTTACTGTATCCCTTGGACGTTCTAATTGACGATGAAACACAGAAATTGCATCCGAATCTAATACAGAAAGCACAATGCCGACTTAAGTACAAGTGGAGTGACACTCTAACTTTCTATGATTTTAACCTGTTCTGTGAGTCCAGTTTTAGATTCCGATGCTTTACTTCAGGTTTACTGTATCCCTTGGACCTTCTTATAGACGATGGAACACAGAAATTGCATCCTAATCTAATACAAAAGGCACAATCCCGACTTAAGTGCAAGAGGACTGACACTCTAACTTTCTATGAGTTTGAACCTCTCCTGTGAGTCCAGTTTTAGATTCCGATGCTTCACTACAGGTTTACTGTATCCCTTGGACCTTCTTATTGTCGATGAAACACTGAAATTGCATCCGAATATAATACAAAAGGCACATGCCGACTTAAGTACAAGAGGACTGACACTCTAACTTTCTATGATTTGAACCTCTCCTGTGAGTCCAATTTTAGATTCCGATGCTTCACTTCAGGTTTACTGTATCCCTTGATCCTTCTTATCGACGATGAAACACAGAAATTGCATCCGAATTTGATACAAAAGGCACAATGCCGACTTAAGTACAAGAGGACCCTCACTCAAATTTTATATGATTTGAACCTCTCCTGTGAGTCCAGTTTTAGATTCCGATGCTTCACTTCAGGTTTACTGTATCCCTTGGACCTTCTTATTGACGATGAAACACAGAGATTGCATCCGAATTTAATACAAAAGGCACAATGCCGACTTAAGTACAAGAGGACTGACACTCTAACTTTCTATGATTTGATCCTCTCCTGTGAGTCCAGTTCTAGATGCCGATGCTTCACATCAGGTTCACTGTATACCTTGGACCTTCTTATTAACGATGAAGCGCAGAAATTGCATCCGAGTTTAATACAAAAGGCACAATGCCGACTCAAGTACAAGAGGACTGACACTCTAACTTTCTATGATTTGAAACTCTCCTGAGAGTCCAGTTTTAGTTTCCGATGCTTCACTTCACGTTTACTGTATACCTTGGACCTTCTTATTGACGATGAAACACATATTGCATCCGAATTTAATACAAAAGGCACAATGCCGACTTTAGTACAAGAGGAATGACACTCTAACTCTCTATGATTTGAACCTCTCCTGTGAGTTGAGTATTAGATTACGATGCTTCACATCAGGTTTGCTGTATCCCTTGGACGTTCTTGTTGACGATGAAACACAGATATTGCATCCGAATTTAATACAAAAGGCACAATGCCGACTCAAGTACAAGAGGAATCTCACTCAAATTTTATATGATTTGAACCTCTCCTGTGAGTCGAGTTTGGATTCCGATGCTTCACTTCAGGTTTACTGTATCCCTTGGACCGTCTTATTGACGATGAAACACAGAAATTGCATCCGAATTTAATACAAAAGGCGCAATGCCGACTTAAGTACAAGAGGACTCACACGCTAACTATCTATGATTAGAACCTCTCCTGCGAGTCCAGTTTTAGATTACGATGCTTCACTATAGGTTTACTGTATCCCTTGGACCTTATTATTGTCGATGAAACACTGTAATTGCATCCGAATATAATACAAAAGGCACATGCCGACTTAAGTACAAGAGGACTGACACTCTAACTTTCTATGATTTGAACCTCTCCTGTGAGTCCAGTTATAGATTCCGATGCTTCACTTCAGGTTTACTGTATCCCTTGAACCTTCTTATCGACAATGAAACACAGAAATTGCATCCGAATTTAATACAAAAAGCACAATGCCGACTTAAGTACAAGAGGACCCTCACTCAAATTTTATATGATATGAACCTCTCCTGTGAGTCCAGTTTTAGATTCCGATGCTTCACTTCAGGTTTACTATATCCCTTGTCCTTCTTATTGATGATGAAACACAGAAATTGCCTCCGAATTTAATGCGAAAAGCACAATGCCGTCTTAAGTTCAAGAGGACTGACACTCTAACTTTCTATGATTTGAACCTCTCCTGTGAGTCCAGTTATAGATTCCGATGCTTCACTTCAGGTTTACTGTATCCCTTGAACCTTCTTATCGACAATGAAACACAGAAATTGCATCCTAATTTAATACAAAAGGCACAATGCCGACTTAACTACAAGAGGACCCTCACTCAAATTTTATATGATTTGAACCTCTCCTGTGAGTCCAGTTTTAGATTCCGATGCTTCACTTCAGGTTTACTGTATCCCTTGGACCTTCTTATTGACGATGAAACACAGAGATTGCATCCGAATTTAATACAAAAATCACAATGCCGACTGAAGTACAAGAGGACTGACACTCTAACTTTCTATGGTTTGAACCTCTCCTGTGAGTCCAGTTCTAGATTCCGATGCTTCACATCAGGTTCACTGTATACCTTGGACCTTCTTATTAACGATGAAGCACAGAAATTGCATCCCAATATAATACAAACGTCACAGTGCCGACTTAAGTACAAGAGGACTGACACTCTAACTTTCTATGATTTGAACCACTCCTGTGAGTCCAGTTTTAGTTTCCGATGCTTCAATTCACGTTTACTGTATACCTTGGACCTTCTTATTGACGATGAAACTCAGAAATTGCATCCGAATTTAATACAAAAGGTACAATGCCGACTTAAGTACAAGAGGACTGACACTCTAACTCTCTATGATTTGAACCTCTCCTGTGAGTTGAGTTTTAGATTACGATGCTTCACATCAGGTTTGCTGTATCCCTTGGACGTTCTTGTTGACGATGAAACACAGATATTGCATCCGAATTTAATATAAAAGGCACAATGCCGACTCAAGTACAAGAGGAATCTCACTCAAATTTTATATGACTTGAACCTCTCCTGTGAGTCGAGTTTGGATTCCGATGCTTCACTTCAGGTTTACTGTATCCCTTGGACCGTCTTATTGACGATGAAACACAGAAATTGCATCCGAATTTAATACGAAAGACACAGTGCCGACTTAAGTACAAGGGGACTGACACTCTAACGTTCTATGATTTGAACCTCTCCTGTGAGTCCAGTTTTAAATTCCGATGCTTCACATCAGGTTCACTGTATCCCTTGGACATTCTTATTGACAATGAAACACAGAAATTACATCCGAATTTAGTACAAAAGGCACAATGCCGACTGAAGTACAAGAGGACTGACACACTAACTTTCTATGATTTGAATCTCTCCTGTGAGTTGAGTTTTACATTCCGATGCTCCACATCAGGTTTGCTGTATCCCTTGGACCTTCTTGTTGACGATGAAACACAGATATTGCATCCGAATTTAATACAAAAGGCGCAATGCCGACTTAAGTACAAGAGGACTCACACTCTAACTATCTATGATTTGAACCTCACCTGCGAGTCCAGTTTAGATTACGATGCTTCACTATAGGTTTACTGTATCCCTTGGACCTTATTATTATCGATGAAACACTGTAATTGCATCCGAATATAATACAAAAGGCACAATGCCGACTTATGTGAAAGAGGACTGACACTAACTTTCTATGATTTGAACCTCTCCTGTGAGTTCAGTTTTAGATTCCGATGCTTCACTTCAGGTTTACTGTATCCCTTGGACCTCCTTATTGACGATGAAGCACAGAAATTGCATCCGAATTTAATACAAAAGGCACAATGCCGACTTAAGTACAAGAGGACTGACACTCTAACTTTCTGTGATTTGAACCTCTCCTGTGAGTCCAGTTTTAAATTTCGATGCTTTACGTCAGGTTTACTGTATCCCTTGGACGTTCTAATTGACGATGAAACACAGAAATTGCATCCGAATTTAATACAAAAGTCACAATGCCGACTTAAGTACAAGAGGACTGACACTCTAACGTTCTATGATTTGAACCTCTCCTGTGAGTCCAGTTTTAGATTCCGATGCTTCACTTCAGGTGTACTGTATCCCTTGGACCTTCTTATAGACGATGAAACACAGAAATTGCATCCGAATCTAATACAGAAGGCACAATGCCGACTTAAGTACAAATGGAGTGACACTCTAACTTTCTATGATTTTAACCTGTTCTGTGAGTCCAGTTTTAGCTTCCGATGCTTTACTTCAGGTTTACTGTATCCCTTGGTCATTCTTATTGAAGATGAAACGTAGAAATTGCATCCGAATTTAATACAAAAGGCACAATGCCGATTTAAGTACAAGAGGACTGACACTACAACTTTCTATGATTTCAACCTCTCCTGTGAGTCCAGTTTTAGATTCTGATGCATCACTTCAGGCTTACTGTATCCCTCGGACCTTCTTATAGACGATGAAACACAGAAATTGCATCCGAATTTAATACAAAAGGCACAATGACGACTTAAGTACAAGAGGACTGACACTCTAACTTTCTATGATTTGAACCTCTCCTGTGAGTCCAGTTTTCGATTCCGATGCTTCATTTCAGAATTGCTGTATCCCTTGGACCTTCTTATTGACGATGAAACACAGAAATTGCATCCGATTTTAATACAAAAGGCACAATGCCGACTTATGTGAAAGAGGACTGACACTAACTTTCTATGATTTGAAACTCTCCTATGAGTCCAGTTTTAGATTCCGATGCTTCACTTCAGGTTTACTGTATCCCTTGGACGTTCTAATTGACGATGAAACACAGAAATTGCATCCGAATCTAATACAGAAAGCACAATGCCGTCTTAAGTACAAGTGGAGTGACACTCTAACTTTCTATGATTTTAACCTGTTCTGTGAGTCCAGTTTTAGATTCCGATGCTTTACTTCAGGTTTACTGTATCCCTTGGACCTTCTTATAGACGATGGAACACAGAAATTGCATCCTAATCTAATACAAAAGGCACAATCCCGACTTAAGTACAAGAGGACTGACACTCTAACTTTCTATGATTTGAACCTCTCCTGTGAGTCCAGTTTTAAATTTCAATGCTTCACGTCAGGTTTACTGTATCCCTTGGACGTTCTAGTTGACGATGAAACACAGATATTGCATCCTAATTTAATACAAAAGTCACAATGCCGACTTAAGTACAAGAGGACTGACATTCGAACGTTTTATGATTTGAACCTCTCCTGTGAGTCCAGTTTTAAATTTCGATACTTCACTTCAGGTTTACTGTATCCATTGGACTTTCTTTTTGACGATGAAACACAGAAATTGCATTCGAATTTAATACAATAGGCACAATGCCGACTTAAGTACAAGAGGACTGACACTCTAACTTTCTATGATTTGAACCTGTCCTGCGAGTCCAGTATTAGATACCGATGCTTCACTTCAGGTTTTCTGTATCCCTTGGACCTTCTTATTGACGTTGAAACACAGAAATTGCATACGAATTTAATACAAAAGGCACAATTCCGACTTAAGTAAAAGAGGACTGACACTCTAAATTTCTATGATTTGAACCTCTGCAGTGAGTCCAGTTTTAGATTCCGATATTTCACTTCAGGTTTACTGTATTCCTTGGACCTTCTTATTGACGATGAAGCACAGAAATTGCATCCGAATTTAATACAAAAGGCACAATGCCGACTTAAGTTCAAGAGGACTGACAAACTAACTTTCTATGATTTGAACCTTTCCTGTGAGTCCAGTTTTAGATTCCGATGCTTCACTTCTGGTTTACTGTATCCCTTGGACCTTCTTATTGTCGATGAAAATCAGAAATTGCATTCGAATTTAATACAAAAGGCACAATGCCGACTTAAGTTCAAGAGGACTGACAATCTTACTTTCTATGATTTGAACCTTTCCTGTGAGTCCAGTTTTAGATTCCGATGCGTCACTTCTGGTTTACTGTATCCCTTGGACCTTCTTATAGTCGATGAAAATCGGAAATTGCATCCGAATTTATAAAAAAAGGCACAATGCCGATTGAAGTACAAGTGGACTGACACTCTAACTTTCTATGATTTGAACCTCTCCTGTAAGTCCAGTTTTAGATTCCGATGCTTCACTTCAGGTGTACTGTATCCCTTGGACCTTCTTACAGACGATGAAACACAGAAATTTCATCCGAATCTAATACAGAAGGCACAATGCCGACTTAAGTACAAGTGGAGTGACACTCTAACTTCCTATGATTTTAACCTGTTCTGTGAGTCCAGTTTTAGATTCCGATATTTCAGTTCAGGTTTACTGTATCCCCTGTCCTTCTTATTGACGATGAAACACAGAAATTGCATCTGAATTTAATGCGAAAAGCACAATGCCGTCTTTAGATCAAGAGGACTGACACTCTAACTTTCTATGATTTGAACCTCTCCTGTGAGTCCAGTTATAGATTCCGATGCTTCACTTCAGGTTTACTGTATCCCTTGAACCTTCTTATTGATGATGAAACACAGAAATTGCCTCCGAATTTAATGCGAAAAGCACAATGCCGTCTTAAGTTCAAGAGGACTGACACTCTAACTATCTATGATTTGAACCTCACCTGCGAGTCCAGTTTAGATTACGATGCTTCACTATAGGTTTACTGTATCCCTTGGACCTTATTATTATCGATGAAACACTGTAATTGCATCCGAATATAATACAAAAGGCACAATGCCGACTTATGTGAAAGAGGACTGACACTAACTTTCTATGATTTGAACCTCTCCTGTGAGTTCAGTTTTAGATTCCGATGCTTCACTTCAGGTTTACTGTATCCCTTGGACCTCCTTATTGACGATGAAGCACAGAAATTGCATCCGAATTTAATACAAAAGGCACAATGCCGACTTAAGTACAAGAGGACTGACACTCTAACTTTCTGTGATTTGAACCTCTCCTGTGAGTCCAGTTTTAAATTTCGATGCTTTACGTCAGGTTTACTGTATCCCTTGGACGTTCTAATTGACGATGAAACACAGAAATTGCATCCGAATTTAATACAAAAGTCACAATGCCGACTTAAGTACAAGAGGACTGACACTCTAACGTTCTATGATTTGAACCTCTCCTGTGAGTCCAGTTTTAGATTCCGATGCTTCACTTCAGGTTTACTGTATCCCTTGAACCTTCTTATCGACAATGAAACACAGAAATTGCATCCGAATTTAATACAAAAAGCACAATGCCGACTTAAGTACAAGAGGACCCTCACTCAAATTTTATATGATATGAACCTCTCCTGTGAGTCCAGTTTTAGATTCCGATGCTTCACTTCAGGTTTACTATATCCCTTGTCCTTCTTATTGATGATGAAACACAGAAATTGCCTCCGAATTTAATGCGAAAAGCACAATGCCGTCTTAAGTTCAAGAGGACTGACACTCTAACTTTCTATGATTTGAACCTCTCCTGTGAGTCCAGTTATAGATTCCGATGCTTCACTTCAGGTTTACTGTATCCCTTGAACCTTCTTATCGACAATGAAACACAGAAATTGCATCCTAATTTAATACAAAAGGCACAATGCCGACTTAACTACAAGAGGACCCTCACTCAAATTTTATATGATTTGAACCTCTCCTGTGAGTCCAGTTTTAGATTCCGATGCTTCACTTCAGGTTTACTGTATCCCTTGGACCTTCTTATTGACGATGAAACACAGAGATTGCATCCGAATTTAATACAAAAATCACAATGCCGACTGAAGTACAAGAGGACTGACACTCTAACTTTCTATGGTTTGAACCTCTCCTGTGAGTCCAGTTCTAGATTCCGATGCTTCACATCAGGTTCACTGTATACCTTGGACCTTCTTATTAACGATGAAGCACAGAAATTGCATCCCAATATAATACAAACGTCACAGTGCCGACTTAAGTACAAGAGGACTGACACTCTAACTTTCTATGATTTGAACCACTCCTGTGAGTCCAGTTTTAGTTTCCGATGCTTCAATTCACGTTTACTGTATACCTTGGACCTTCTTATTGACGATGAAACTCAGAAATTGCATCCGAATTTAATACAAAAGGTACAATGCCGACTTAAGTACAAGAGGACTGACACTCTAACTCTCTATGATTTGAACCTCTCCTGTGAGTTGAGTTTTAGATTACGATGCTTCACATCAGGTTTGCTGTATCCCTTGGACGTTCTTGTTGACGATGAAACACAGATATTGCATCCGAATTTAATATAAAAGGCACAATGCCGACTCAAGTACAAGAGGAATCTCACTCAAATTTTATATGACTTGAACCTCTCCTGTGAGTCGAGTTTGGATTCCGATGCTTCACTTCAGGTTTACTGTATCCCTTGGACCGTCTTATTGACGATGAAACACAGAAATTGCATCCGAATTTAATACGAAAGACACAGTGCCGACTTAAGTACAAGGGGACTGACACTCTAACGTTCTATGATTTGAACCTCTCCTGTGAGTCCAGTTTTAAATTCCGATGCTTCACATCAGGTTCACTGTATCCCTTGGACATTCTTATTGACAATGAAACACAGAAATTACATCCGAATTTAGTACAAAAGGCACAATGCCGACTGAAGTACAAGAGGACTGACACACTAACTTTCTATGATTTGAATCTCTCCTGTGAGTTGAGTTTTACATTCCGATGCTCCACATCAGGTTTGCTGTATCCCTTGGACCTTCTTGTTGACGATGAAACACAGATATTGCATCCGAATTTAATACAAAAGGCGCAATGCCGACTTAAGTACAAGAGGACTCACACTCTAACTATCTATGATTTGAACCTCACCTGCGAGTCCAGTTTAGATTACGATGCTTCACTATAGGTTTACTGTATCCCTTGGACCTTATTATTATCGATGAAACACTGTAATTGCATCCGAATATAATACAAAAGGCACAATGCCGACTTATGTGAAAGAGGACTGACACTAACTTTCTATGATTTGAACCTCTCCTGTGAGTTCAGTTTTAGATTCCGATGCTTCACTTCAGGTTTACTGTATCCCTTGGACCTCCTTATTGACGATGAAGCACAGAAATTGCATCCGAATTTAATACAAAAGGCACAATGCCGACTTAAGTACAAGAGGACTGACACTCTAACTTTCTGTGATTTGAACCTCTCCTGTGAGTCCAGTTTTAAATTTCGATGCTTTACGTCAGGTTTACTGTATCCCTTGGACGTTCTAATTGACGATGAAACACAGAAATTGCATCCGAATTTAATACAAAAGTCACAATGCCGACTTAAGTACAAGAGGACTGACACTCTAACGTTCTATGATTTGAACCTCTCCTGTGAGTCCAGTTTTAGATTCCGATGCTTCACTTCAGGTGTACTGTATCCCTTGGACCTTCTTATAGACGATGAAACACAGAAATTGCATCCGAATCTAATACAGAAGGCACAATGCCGACTTAAGTACAAATGGAGTGACACTCTAACTTTCTATGATTTTAACCTGTTCTGTGAGTCCAGTTTTAGCTTCCGATGCTTTACTTCAGGTTTACTGTATCCCTTGGTCATTCTTATTGAAGATGAAACGTAGAAATTGCATCCGAATTTAATACAAAAGGCACAATGCCGATTTAAGTACAAGAGGACTGACACTACAACTTTCTATGATTTCAACCTCTCCTGTGAGTCCAGTTTTAGATTCTGATGCATCACTTCAGGCTTACTGTATCCCTCGGACCTTCTTATAGACGATGAAACACAGAAATTGCATCCGAATTTAATACAAAAGGCACAATGACGACTTAAGTACAAGAGGACTGACACTCTAACTTTCTATGATTTGAACCTCTCCTGTGAGTCCAGTTTTCGATTCCGATGCTTCATTTCAGAATTGCTGTATCCCTTGGACCTTCTTATTGACGATGAAACACAGAAATTGCATCCGATTTTAATACAAAAGGCACAATGCCGACTTATGTGAAAGAGGACTGACACTAACTTTCTATGATTTGAAACTCTCCTATGAGTCCAGTTTTAGATTCCGATGCTTCACTTCAGGTTTACTGTATCCCTTGGACGTTCTAATTGACGATGAAACACAGAAATTGCATCCGAATCTAATACAGAAAGCTCAATGCCGTCTTAAGTACAAGTGGAGTGACACTCTAACTTTCTATGATTTTAACCTGTTCTGTGAGTCCAGATTTAGATTCCGATGCTTTACTTCAGGTTTACTGTATCCCTTGGACCTTCTTATAGACGATGGAACACAGAAATTGCATCCTAATCTAATACAAAAGGCACAATCCCGACTTAAGTACAAGAGGACTGACACTCTAACTTTCTATGATTTGAACCTCTCCTGTGAGTCCAGTTTTAAATTTCAATGCTTCACGTCAGGTTTACTGTATCCCTTGGACGTTCTAATTGACGATGAAACACAGAAATTGCATCCTAATTTAATACAAAAGTCACAATGCCGACTTAAGTACAAGAGGACTGACATTCGAACGTTTTATGATTTGAACCTCTCCTGTGAGTCCAGTTTTAAATTTCGATACTTCACTTCAGGTTTACTGTATCCCTTGGACTTTCTTTTTGACGATGAAACACAGAAATTGCATTCGAATTTAATACAATAGGCACAATGCCGACTTAAGTACAAGAGGACTGACACTCTAACTTTCTATGATTTGAACCTGTCCTGCGAGTCCAGTATTAGATACCGATGCTTCACTTCAGGTTTTCTGTATCCCTTGGACCTTCTTATTGACGTTGAAACACAGAAATTGCATACGAATTTAATACAAAAGGCACAATTCCGACTTAAGTAAAAGAGGACTGACACTCTAAATTTCTATGATTTGAACCTCTGCAGTGAGTCCAGTTTTAGATTCCGATATTTCACTTCAGGTTTACTGTATTCCTTGGACCTTCTTATTGACGATGAAGCACAGAAATTGCATCCGAATTTAATACAAAAGGCACAATGCCGACTTAAGTTCAAGAGGACTGACAAACTAACTTTCTATGATTTGAACCTTTCCTGTGAGTCCAGTTTTAGATTCCGATGCTTCACTTCTGGTTTACTGTATCCCTTGGACCTTCTTATTGTCGATGAAAATCAGAAATTGCATTCGAATTTAATACAAAAGGCACAATGCCGACTTAAGTTCAAGAGGACTGACAATCTTACTTTCTATGATTTGAACCTTTCCTGTGAGTCCAGTTTTAGATTCCGATGCGTCACTTCTGGTTTACTGTATCCCTTGGACCTTCTTATAGTCGATGAAAATCGGAAATTGCATCCGAATTTATAAAAAAAGGCACAATGCCGATTGAAGTACAAGTGGACTGACACTCTAACTTTCTATGATTTGAACCTCTCCTGTAAGTCCAGTTTTAGATTCCGATGCTTCACTTCAGGTGTACTGTATCCCTTGGACCTTCTTACAGACGATGAAACACAGAAATTTCATCCGAATCTAATACAGAAGGCACAATGCCGACTTAAGTACAAGTGGAGTGACACTCTAACTTCCTATGATTTTAACCTGTTCTGTGAGTCCAGTTTTAGATTCCGATATTTCAGTTCAGGTTTACTGTATCCCCTGTCCTTCTTATTGACGATGAAACACAGAAATTGCATCTGAATTTAATGCGAAAAGCACAATGCCGTCTTTAGATCAAGAGGACTGACACTCTAACTTTCTATGATTTGAACCTCTCCTGTGAGTCCTGTTTTAAATTCCGATGCATCATTTTAGGTTTGCTGTATCCCTTGGACCTTCTTATTGTCGATGAAACACAGAAATTGCATCCGATTTTAATACAAAAGGCACAATGCCGACTTATGTGAAAGAGGACTGACACTAACTTTCTATGATTTGAACCTCTCCTGTGAGTCCAGTTTTAGATTCCGATGCTTCACTTCAGGTTTACTGTATCCCTTGGACCTCCTTATTGACGATGAAACACAGAAATTGCATCCGAATTTAATACAAAAGGCACAATGCCGACTTAAGTTCAAGAGGACTGACACTCTAACTTTCTATGATTTGAACCACTGCTGTGAGTCCAGTTTTAGATTCCGATGCTTCACTTCAGGTTTACTGTATCCCTTGGACCTTCTTATTGACGATGAAACACAGAAATTGCATCCGAATTTATTAAATAAGCCACAATGCCGATTTAAGTACAAGAGGACTGACAACCTAACTTCCTATGATTTGAACCTCTCCTCTGCTTCCAGTTTTAGATTCCGATGCTTCACTTCAGGTTTACTGTATCCCTTGGACCTTCTTACAGACTATGGAACACAGAAATTGCATCCTAATCTAATACAAAAGGCACAATCCCGACTTAAGTACAAGAGGACTGACACTCTAACTTTCTATGATTTGAACCTCTCCTGTGAGTCCAGTTTTAAATTTCGATGCTTCACGTCAGGTTTACTGTATCCCTTGGACGTTCTAATTGACGATGAAACACAGAAATTGCATCCGAATTTAATACAAAAGTCACAATGCCGACTTAAGTACAAGAGGACTGACACTCTAACGTTCTATGATTTGAACGTCTCCTGTGAGTCCAGTTTTAAATTTCGATGCTTCACTTCAGGTTTACTGTATCCCTTGGACCTTCTTTTTGACGATGAAACACAGAAATTGCATTCGAATTTAATACAATAGGCACAATGCCGACTTAAGTACAAGAGGACTGACACTCTAACTTTCTATGATTTGAACCTGTCCTGTGAGTCCAGTATTAGATACCGATGCTTCACTTCAGGTTTTGCTGTATCCCTTGGACCTTCTTATTGACGATGAAACACAGAAATTGTATCCGAATTTAATACAAAAGGCACAATTCCGACTTAAGTAAAAGAGGACTGACACTCTAAATTTCTATGATTTGAACCTCTGCAGTGAGTCCAGTTTTAGATTCCGATATTTCACTTCAGGTTTACTGTATTCCTTGGACCTTCTTATTGACGATGAAACACAGGAATTGCATCCGAATTTAATACAAAAGGCACAATGCCGACTTAAGTTCAAGAGGACTGACATTCTAACGTTCTATGATTTGAACCTCTCCTGTGAGTCCAGTTTTAGATTCCGATGCTTTACTTCAGGTTTACTGTATCCCTCGGACCTTCTTATTGACGATGAAACACAGAAATTGCATCCGAATTTAATACAAAAGGCACAATGCCGACTTAAGTACAAGAAGAATGACAATCTAAGTTTCTATGATTTAAACCACTCCTGTGAGTCCAGTTTTAGATTCCGATGCTTCACTTCTGGTTTACTGTATCCCTTGGACCTTCTTATTGTCGATGAAAATCAGTAATTGCATCCGAATTTAATAAAAAAGGCACAATGCCGATTGAAGTACAAGTGGACTGACACTCTAACTTTCTATGATTTGAACCTCTCCTGTGAGTCCAGTTTTAGATTCCGATGCTTCACTTCAGGTGTACTGTATCCCTTGGACCTTCTTATAGACGATGAAACACAGAAATTGCATCCGAATCTAATACAGAAAGCACAATGCCGACTTAAGTACAAGTGGAGTGACTCTCTAACTTTCTATGATTTTAACCTGTTCTGTGAGTCCAGTTTTAGATTCCGATGCTTTATTTCAGGTTTACTGTATCCCTTGGACAATCTTATTGACGATGAAACGTAGAAATTGCATCCGAATTTAATACAAAAGGCACAATGCCGATTTAAGTACAAGAGGACTGACACTCTAACTTTCTATGATTTCAACCTCTCCTGTGAGTCCAGTTTTAGATTCTGATGCTTCACTTCAGGCTTACTGTATCCCTCGGACCTTCTTATAGACGATGAAACACAGAAATTGCATCCGAATCTAATACAGAAAGCACAATGCCGACTTAAGTACAAGTGGAGTGACACTCTAACTTTCTATGATTTTAACCTGTTCTGTGAGTCCAGTTTTAGATTCCGATGCTTTACTTCAGGTTTACTGTATCCCTTGGACCTTCTTATAGACGATGGAACACAGAAATTGCATCCTAATCTAATACAAAAGGCACAATCCCGACTTAAGTACAAGAGGACTGACACTCTAACTTTCTATGATTTGAACCTCTCCTGTGAGTCCAGTTTTAAATTTCAATGCTTCACGTCAGGTTTACTGTATCCCTTGGACGTTCTAATTGACGATGAAACACAGATATTGCATCCGAATTTAATACAAAAGTCACAATGCCGACTTAAGTACAAGAGGACTGACATTCTAACGTTCAATGATTTGAACCTCTCCTGTGAGTCCAGTTATAAATTTCGATGCTTCACTTCAGGTTTACTGTATCCCTTGGACCTTCTTTTTGACTATGAAACACAGAAATTGCATTCGAATTTAATACAATAGGCACAATGCCGACTTAAGTACAAGAGGACTGACACTCTAACTTTCTATGATTTGAACCGGTTCTGCGAGTCCAGTATTAGATACCGATGCTTCACTTCAGGTTTTCTGTATCCCTTGGACCTTCTTATTGACGATGAAACACAGAAATTGCATCCGAATTTAATACAAAAGGCACAATTCCGACTTAAGTAAAAGAGGACTGACACTCTAAATTTCTATGATTTGAACCTCTGCAGTGAGTCCAGTTTTAGATTCCGATATTTCACTTCAGGCTTACTGTATCCCTCGGACCTTCTTATAGACGATGAAACACAGAAATTGCATCCGAATCTAATACAGAAAGCACAATGCCGACTTAAGTACAAGTGGAGTGACACTCTAACTTTCTATGATTTTAACCTGTTCTGTGAGTCCAGTTTTAGATTCCGATGCTTTACTTCAGGTTTACTGTATCCCTTGGACCTTCTTACAGACGATGAAACACAGAAATTGCATCCGAATCTAATACAGAAGGCACAATGCAGACTTAAGTACAAGTGGAGTGACACTCTAGCTTTCTATGATTTTAACCTGTTCTGTGAGTCCAGTTTTAGATTCCGATATTTCAGTTCAGGTTTACTGTATCCCTTGTCCTTCTTATTGACGTTGAAACACAGAAATTGCATCCGAATTTAATGCGAAAAGCACAATGCCGTCTTAGGATCAAGAGGACTGACACTCTAACTTTCTATGATTTGAACCTCTCCTGTGAGTCCAGGTCTAGATTCCGATGCATCATTTCAGGTTTACTGTATTCCTTGGACCTTCTTATTGACGATGAAACACAGGAATTGCATCCGAATTTAATACAAAAGGCACAATGCCGACTTAAGTTCAAGAGGACTGACATTCTAACGTTCTATGATTTGAACCTCTCCTGTGAGTCCAGTTTTAGATTCCGATGCTTTACTTCAGGTTTACTGTATCCCTCGGACCTTCTTATTGACGATGAAACACAGAAATTGCATCCGAATTTAATACAAAAGGCACAATGCCGACTTAAGTACAAGAAGAATGACAATCTAAGTTTCTATGATTTAAACCACTCCTGTGAGTCCAGTTTTAGATTCCGATGCTTCACTTCTGGTTTACTGTATCCCTTGGACCTTCTTATTGTCGATGAAAATCAGTAATTGCATCCGAATTTAATAAAAAAGGCACAATGCCGATTGAAGTACAAGTGGACTGACACTCTAACTTTCTATGATTTGAACCTCTCCTGTGAGTCCAGTTTTAGATTCCGATGCTTCACTTCAGGTGTACTGTATCCCTTGGACCTTCTTATAGACGATGAAACACAGAAATTGCATCCGAATCTAATACAGAAAGCACAATGCCGACTTAAGTACAAGTGGAGTGACTCTCTAACTTTCTATGATTTTAACCTGTTCTGTGAGTCCAGTTTTAGATTCCGATGCTTTATTTCAGGTTTACTGTATCCCTTGGACAATCTTATTGACGATGAAACGTAGAAATTGCATCCGAATTTAATACAAAAGGCACAATGCCGATTTAAGTACAAGAGGACTGACACTCTAACTTTCTATGATTTCAACCTCTCCTGTGAGTCCAGTTTTAGATTCTGATGCTTCACTTCAGGCTTACTGTATCCCTCGGACCTTCTTATAGACGATGAAACACAGAAATTGCATCCGAATCTAATACAGAAAGCACAATGCCGACTTAAGTACAAGTGGAGTGACACTCTAACTTTCTATGATTTTAACCTGTTCTGTGAGTCCAGTTTTAGATTCCGATGCTTTACTTCAGGTTTACTGTATCCCTTGGACCTTCTTATAGACGATGGAACACAGAAATTGCATCCTAATCTAATACAAAAGGCACAATCCCGACTTAAGTACAAGAGGACTGACACTCTAACTTTCTATGATTTGAACCTCTCCTGTGAGTCCAGTTTTAAATTTCAATGCTTCACGTCAGGTTTACTGTATCCCTTGGACGTTCTAATTGACGATGAAACACAGATATTGCATCCGAATTTAATACAAAAGTCACAATGCCGACTTAAGTACAAGAGGACTGACATTCTAACGTTCAATGATTTGAACCTCTCCTGTGAGTCCAGTTATAAATTTCGATGCTTCACTTCAGGTTTACTGTATCCCTTGGACCTTCTTTTTGACTATGAAACACAGAAATTGCATTCGAATTTAATACAATAGGCACAATGCCGACTTAAGTACAAGAGGACTGACACTCTAACTTTCTATGATTTGAACCGGTTCTGCGAGTCCAGTATTAGATACCGATGCTTCACTTCAGGTTTTCTGTATCCCTTGGACCTTCTTATTGACGATGAAACACAGAAATTGCATCCGAATTTAATACAAAAGGCACAATTCCGACTTAAGTAAAAGAGGACTGACACTCTAAATTTCTATGATTTGAACCTCTGCAGTGAGTCCAGTTTTAGATTCCGATATTTCACTTCAGGCTTACTGTATCCCTCGGACCTTCTTATAGACGATGAAACACAGAAATTGCATCCGAATCTAATACAGAAAGCACAATGCCGACTTAAGTACAAGTGGAGTGACACTCTAACTTTCTATGATTTTAACCTGTTCTGTGAGTCCAGTTTTAGATTCCGATGCTTTACTTCAGGTTTACTGTATCCCTTGGACCTTCTTACAGACGATGAAACACAGAAATTGCATCCGAATCTAATACAGAAGGCACAATGCAGACTTAAGTACAAGTGGAGTGACACTCTAGCTTTCTATGATTTTAACCTGTTCTGTGAGTCCAGTTTTAGATTCCGATATTTCAGTTCAGGTTTACTGTATCCCTTGTCCTTCTTATTGACGTTGAAACACAGAAATTGCATCCGAATTTAATGCGAAAAGCACAATGCCGTCTTAGGATCAAGAGGACTGACACTCTAACTTTCTATGATTTGAACCTCTCCTGTGAGTCCAGGTCTAGATTCCGATGCATCATTTCAGGTTTGCTGTATCCCTTGGACCTTCTTATTGACGATGAAACACAGAAATTGCATCCGATTTTAATACAAAAGGCACAATGCCGACTTATGTGAAAGAGGACTGACACTAACTTTCTATGATTTGAACCTCTCCTGTGAGTCCAGTTTTAGATTCCGATGCTTCACTTCAGGTTTACTGTATCCCTTGGACCCCCTTATTGACGATGAAACACAGAAATTGCATCCGAATTTAATACAAAAGGCACAATGCCGACTTAAGTTCAAGAGGACTGACACTCTAACTTTCTATGATTTGAACCACTGCTGTGAGTCCAGTTTTAGATTCCGATGCTTCACTTCAGGTTTACTGTATCCCTTGGACCTTCTTAATGACGATGAAACACAGAAATTGCATCCGAATTTAATAAAAAAGCCACAATGCCGATTTAAGTACAAGAGGACTGACACTCTAACTTCCTATGATTTGAACCTCTCCTGTGAGTCCAGTTTTAGATTCCGATGCTTCACTTCAGGTTTACTGTATCCCTTGGACCTTCTTATAGACGATGGAACACAGAAATTGCATCCTAATCTAATACAAAAGGCACAATCCCGACTTAAGTACAAGAGGACTGACACTCTAACTTTCTATGATTTGAACCTCTCCTGTGAGTCCAGTTTTAAATTTCGATGCTTCACGTCAGGTTTACTGTATCCCTTGGACGTTCTAATTGACGATGAAACACAGAAATTGCACCCGAATTTAATACAAAAGTCACAATGCCGACCTAAGTACAAGAGGACTGACACTCTAACGTTCTATCATTTGAACGTCTCCTGTGAATCCAGTTTTAAATTTCGATGCTTCACTTCAGGTTTACTGTATCCCTTGGACCTTCTTTTTGACGATGAAACACAGCAATTGCATTCGAATTTAATACAATAGGCACAATGCCGACTTAAGTACAAGAGGACTGACACTCTAACTTTCTATGATTTGAACCTGTCCTGTGAGTCCAGTATTAGATACCGATGCTTCACTTCAGGTTTTCTGTATACCTCGGACCTTCTTATTGACGATGAAACACAGAAATTGCATCCGAATTTAATACAAAAGGCACAATTCCGACTTAAGTAAAAGAGGACTGACACTCTAAATTTCTATGATTTGAACCTCTGCAGTGATACCAGTTTTAGATTCCGATATTTCACTTCAGGTTTACTGTATTCCTTGGACCTTCTTATTGACGATGAAAGACAGGAATTGCATCCGAATTTAATACAAAAGGCACAATGCCGACTTAAGTTCAAGAGGACTGACAATTTAAGTTTCTATGATTTGAACCACTCCTGTGAGTCCAGTTTTAGATTCCGATGCTTCACTTCTGGTTTACTGTATCCCTTGGACCTTCTTATTGTCGATGAAAATCAGAAATTGCATCCGAACTTAATAAAAAAGGCACAATGCCGATTGAAGTACAAGTGGACTGACACTCTAACTTTCTATGATTTGAACCTCTCCTGTGAGTCCAGTTTTAGATTCCGATGCTTCACTTCAGGTGTACTGTATCCCTTGGACCTTCTTATAGACGATGAAACACAGAAATTGCATCCGAATGTAATACAGAAAGCACAATGCCGACTTAAGTACAAGTGGAGTGACACTCTAACTTTCTATGATTTTAACCTGTTCTGTGAGTCCAGTTTTAGATTCCGATGCTTTACTTCAGTTTTACTGTATCCCTTGGACCTTCATATAGACGATGAAACACAGAAATTGCATCCGAATTTAATACAAAAGGCACAATGCCGACTTATGTACAAGAGGACTGACACTCTAACTTTCTATGATTTGAACCTCTCCTGTGAGTCCAGTTTTAGATTCCGATGCTTCACTTCAGGTTTGCTCTATCCCTTGGCCCTTCTTATTGACGATGAAACACAGAAATTGCATCCGATTTTAATACAAAAGGCACAATGCCGACTTATGTGAAAGAGGACTGACACTAACTTTCTATGATTTGAACCTCTCCTGTGAGTCCAGTTTTAGATTCCGATGCTTCACTTCAGGTTTACTGTATCCCTTGGACGTTCTAATTGACGATGAAACACAGAAATTGCATCCGAATCTAATACAGAAAGCACAATGCCGACTTAAGTACCAGTGGAGTGACACTCTAACTTTCTATGATTTTAACCTGTTCTGTGAGTCCAGTTTTAGATTCCGATGCTTTACTTCAGGTTTACTGTATCCCTTGGACCTTCTCATAGACGATGGAACACAGAAATTGCGTCCTAATCTAATACAAAAGGCACAATCCCGACTTAAGTACAAGAGGACTGACACTCTAACTTTCTATGATTTGAACCTCTTCTGTGAGTCCAGTTGTAAATTTCAATGCTTCACGTCAGGTTTACTGTATCCCTTGGACGTTCTAATTGACGATGAAACACAGAAATTGCATCCGAATTTTATACAAAAGTCACAATGCCGACTTAAGTACAAGAGGACTGACATTCTAACGTTCTATGATTTGAACCTCTCCTGTGAGTCCTGTTTTAAATTTCGATGCTTCACTTCAGGTTTACTGTATCCCTTGGACCTTCTTTTTGACGATGAAACGCAGAAATTGCATTCGAATTTAATACAATAGGCACAATGCCGACCTAAGTACAAGAGGACTGACACTCTAACTTTCTATGATTTGAACCTGTCCTGCGAGTCCAGTATTAGATACCGATGCTTCACTTCAGGTTTTCTGTATCCCTTGGACCTTCTTATTGACGATGAAACACAGAAATTGCATCCGAACTTAATACAAAAGGCACAATTATGACTTAAGTAAAAGAGGACTGACACTCTAAATTTCTATGATTTGAACCTCTGCAGTGAGTCCAGTTTTAGATTCCGATATTTCACTTTAGGTTTACTGTATTCCTTGGACCTTCTTATTGACGATGAAGCACAGAAATTGCATCCGAATTTAATACAAAAGGCACAATGCCAACTTAAGTTCAACAGGACTGACAATCCAACTTTCTATGATTTGAACCTTTCCTGTGAGTCCAGTTTTAGATTCCGATGCTTCACTTCTGGTTTACTGTATACCTTGGACCTCCTTATTGTCGATGAAAATCAGAAATTGCATCCGAATTTAATAAAAAAGGCACAATGCCGATTGAAGTACAAGTGGACTGACACTCTAACTTTCTATGATTTGAACCTCTCCTGTGAGTCCAGTTTTAGTTTCCGATGATTCACTTCAGGTGTACTGTATCCCTTGGACCTTCTTACAGACGATGAAACACAGAAATTGCATCCAAATTTAATACAAAAGTCACAATGCCGACTAAAGTACAAGAGGACTGACACTCTAACTTTCTATGATTTGAACCTCTCCTGTGAGTCCAGGTTTAGATTCCGATGCTTCACTTCAGGTTTACTGTATAACTTGGACCTTCCTATTGACGGGAAACACAGAAATTGCATCCGAACTTAATACAAAAGGCACAATGCCGATTAAGTAAAAGAGGACTGACACTCTAACGTTCTATGACTTGAACGTCTCCTGTGAGTCCAGTTTTAAATTTCGATGCTTCACTTCAGGTTTACTGTATCCCTTGGACCTTCTTTTTGACGATGAAACACAGAAATTGCATTCGAATTTAATACAATAGGCACAATGCCGACTTAAGTACAAGAGGACTGACACTCTAACTTTCTATGATTTGAACCTCTCCTGTGAAACCAGTTTTAAATTTCGATGCTTCACGTCAGGTTTACTGTATCCCTTGGACGTTCTAATTGACGATGAAACACAGAAATTGCATCCGAATGTAATACAAAAGTCGCAATGCCGACTTAAGTACAAGAGGACTGACACTCTAACGTTCTATGATTTGAACGTCTCCTGTGAGTCCAGTTTTAGATTCCGATGCTTCACTTCAGGTGTACTGTATCCCTTGGACCTTCTTATTGTCGATGAAAATCAGAAATTGCATCCGAATCTAATACAGAAGGCACAATGCAGACTTAAGTACAAGTGGAGTGACACTCTAGCTTTCTATGATTTTAACCTGTTCTGTGAGTCCAATTTTAGATTCCGATATTTCAGTTCAGGTTTACTGTATCCCCTGTCCTTCTTATTGACGATGAAACACAGAAATTGTATCCGAATTTAATGCGAAAAGCACAATGCCGTCTTAGGATCAAGAGGACTGACACTCTAACTTTCTATGATTTGAACCTCTCCTGTGAGTCCAGTTCTAGATTCCGATGCATCATTTCAGGTTTGCTGTATCCCTTGGACCTTCTTATTGACGATGAAACACAGAAATTGCATCCGATTTTAATACAAAAGGCACAATGCCGACTTATGTGAAAGAGGACTGACACTAACTTTCTATGATTTGAACCTCTCCTGTGAGTCCAGTTTTAGATTCCGATGCTTCACTTCAGGTTTACTGTATCCCTTGGACCTCCTTATTGACGATGAAACACAGAAATTGCATCCGAATTTAATACAAAAGGCACAATGCCGACTTAAGTTCAAGAGGACTGACACTCTAACTTTCTATGATTTGAACCACTGCTGTGAGTCCAGTTTTAGATTCCGATGCTTCACTTCAGGTTTACTGTATCCCTTGGACCTTCTTAATGACGATGAAACACAGAAATTGCATCCGAATTTAATAAAAAAGCCACAATGCCGATTTAAGTACAAGAGGACTGACACTCTAACTTCCTATGATTTGAACCTCTCCTGTGAGTCCAGTTTTAGATTCCGATGCTTCACTTCAGGTTTACTGTATCCCTTGGACCTTCTTATAGACGATGGAACACAGAAATTGCATCCTAATCTAATACAAAAGGCACAATCCCGACTTAAGTACAAGAGGACTGACACTCTAACTTTCTATGATTTGAACCTCTCCTGTGAGTCCAGTTTTAAATTTCGATGCTTCACGTCAGGTTTACTGTATCCCTTGGACGTTCTAATTGACGATGAAACACAGAAATTGCACCCGAATTTAATACAAAAGTCACAATGCCGACCTAAGTACAAGAGGACTGACACTCTAACGTACTATCATTTGAACGTCTCCTGTGAATCCAGTTTTAAATTTCGATGCTTCACTTCAGGTTTACTGTATCCCTTGGACCTTCTTTTTGACGATGAAACACAGCAATTGCATTCGAATTTAATACAATAGGCACAATGCCGACTTAAGTACAAGAGGACTGACACTCTAACTTTCTATGATTTGAACCTGTCCTGTGAGTCCAGTATTAGATACCGATGCTTCACTTCAGGTTTTCTGTATACCTTGGACCTTCTTATTGACGATGAAACACAGAAATTGCATCCGAATTTAATACAAAAGGCACAATTCCGACTTAAGTAAAAGAGGACTGACACTCTAAATTTCTATGATTTGAACCTCTGCAGTGATACCAGTTTTAGATTCCGATATTTCACTTCAGGTTTACTGTATTCCTTGGACCTTCTTATTGACGATGAAAGACAGGAATTGCATCCGAATTTAATACAAAAGGCACAATGCCGACTTAAGTTCAAGAGGACTGACAATTTAAGTTTCTATGATTTGAACCACTCCTGTGAGTCCAGTTTTAGATTCCGATGCTTCACTTCTGGTTTACTGTATCCCTTGGACCTTCTTATTGTCGATGAAAATCAGAAATTGCATCCGAACTTAATAAAAAAGGCACAATGCCGATTGAAGTACAAGTGGACTGACACTCTAACTTTCTATGATTTGAACCTCTCCTGTGAGTCCAGTTTTAGATTCCGATGCTTCACTTCAGGTGTACTGTATCCCTTGCACCTTCTTATAGACGATGAAACACAGAAATTGCATCCGAATGTAATACAGAAAGCACAATGCCGACTTAAGTACAAGTGGAGTGACACTCTAACTTTCTATGATTTTAACCTGTTCTGTGAGTCCAGTTTTAGATTCCGATGCTTTACTTCAGTTTTACTGTATCCCTTGGACCTTCATATAGACGATGAAACACAGAAATTGCATCCGAATTTAATACAAAAGGCACAATGCCGACTTATGTACAAGAGGACTGACACTCTAACTTTCTATGATTTGAACCTCTCCTGTGAGTCCAGTTTTAGATTCCGATGCTTCACTTCAGGTTTGCTGTATCCCTTGGACCTTCTTATTGACGATGAAACACAGAAATTGCATCCGATTTTAATACAAAAGGCACAATGCCGACTTATGTGAAAGAGGACTGACACTAACTTTCTATGATTTGAACCTCTCCTGTGAGTCCAGTTTTAGATTCCGATGCTTCACTTCAGGTTTACTGTATCCCTTGGACGTTCTAATTGACGATGAAACACAGAAATTGCATCCGAATCTAATACAGAAAGCACAATGCCGACTTAAGTACCAGTGGAGTGACACTCTAACTTTCTATGATTTTAACCTGTTCTGTGAGTCCAGTTTTAGATTCCGATGCTTTACTTCAGGTTTACTGTATCCCTTGGACCTTCTCATAGACGATGGAACACAGAAATTGCATCCTAATCTAATACAAAAGGCACAATCCCGACTTAAGTACAAGAGGACAGACACTCTAACTTTCTATGATTTGAACCTCTTCTGTGAGTCCAGTTGTAAATTTCAATGCTTCACGTCAGGTTTACTGTATCCCTTGGACGTTCTAATTGACGATGAAACACAGAAATTGCATCCGAATTTTATACAAAAGTCACAATGCCGACTTAAGTACAAGAGGACTGACATTCTAACGTTCTATGATTTGAACCTCTCCTGTGAGTCCTGTTTTAAATTTCGATGCTTCACTTCAGGTTTACTGTATCCCTTGGACCTTCTTTTTGACGATGAAACGCAGAAATTGCATTCGAATTTAATACAATAGGCACAATGCCGACCTAAGTACAAGAGGACTGACACTCTAACTTTCTATGATTTGAACCTGTCCTGCGAGTCCAGTATTAGATACCGATGCTTCACTTCAGGTTTTCTGTATCCCTTGGACCTTCTTATTGACGATGAAACACAGAAATTGCATCCGAACTTAATACAAAAGGCACAATTATGACTTAAGTAAAAGAGGACTGACACTCTAAATTTCTATGATTTGAACCTCTGCAGTGAGTCCAGTTTTAGATTCCGATATTTCACTTTAGGTTTACTGTATTCCTTGGACCTTCTTATTGACGATGAAGCACAGAAATTGCATCCGAATTTAATACAAAAGGCACAATGCCAACTTAAGTTCAACAGGACTGACAATCCAACTTTCTATGATTTGAACCTTTCCTGTGAGTCCAGTTTTAGATTCCGATGCTTCACTTCTGGTTTACTGTATACCTTGGACCTCCTTATTGTCGATGAAAATCAGAAATTGCATCCGAATTTAATAAAAAAGGCACAATGCCGATTGAAGTACAAGTGGACTGACACTCTAACTTTCTATGATTTGAACCTCTCCTGTGAGTCCAATTTTAGTTTCCGATGATTCACTTCAGGTGTACTGTATCCCTTGGACCTTCTTACAGACGTTGAAACACAGAAATTGCATCCAAATTTAATACAAAAGTCACAATGCCGACTAAAGTACAAGAGGACTGACACTCTAACTTTCTATGATTTGAACCTCTCCTGTGAGTCCAGGTTTAGATTCCGATGCTTCACTTCAGGTTTACTGTATAACTTGGACCTTCCTATTGACGGGAAACACAGAAATTGCATCCGAATTTAATACAAAAGGCACAATGCCGATTAAGTAAAAGAGGACTGACACTCTAACGTTCTATGACTTGAACGTCTCCTGTGAGTCCAGTTTTAAATTTCGATGCTTCACTTCAGGTTTACTGTATCCCTTGGACCTTCTTATTGACGATGAAACACAGAAACTGGATCCGAATTTAATACAAAAGGCACAATGCCGACTTATGTGAAAAAGGACTGACGCTAACTTTCTATGATTTGAACCTCTCCTGCGAGTCCAGTTTTAGATTCCGATGCTTCACTTCAGGTTTACTGTATCCCTTGGACCTCCTTATTGACGATGAAACTCAGAAATTGCATCCGAATTTAATACAAAAGGCACAATGCCGACTTAAGTTCAAGAGGACTGACACTCTAACTTTCTATGATTTGAACCACTGCTGTGAGGCCAGTTTTAGATTCCGATGCTTCACTTCAGGTTTACTGTATCCCTTGGACCTTCTTATTGACGATGAAACACAGAAATTGCATCCGAATTTAATAAAAAAGCCACAATGCCGATTTAAGTACAACAGGACTGACACTCTAACTTTCTATGATTTGGCCCTCTCCTGTGAGTCCAGTTTTAGATTATGATACTTCAGTTCATGTTTCCTGTATCCCTTGGACCTTCTTATTGACGATGAAACACAGAAATTGCATCCGAATGTAGTACAAATGGCATAATGCCGTCTCAAGTTCAAGAGGACTGACACTCTAACTTTCTATGATTTGAACCTCTCCTGTGAGTCCAGTTTTAGATTCCGATGCTTTACTTCAGGTTTACTGTATCCCTTGGACATTCTTATTGACGATGAAACATAGAAATTGCATCCGAATTTAATACAAAAGGCACAATGCCGATTTAAGTACAAGAGGACTGACACTATAACTTTCAATGATTTCAACCTCTCCTGTGAGTCCAGTTTTAGATTCTGATGCTTCACTTCAGGCTTACTGTATCCCTCGGACCTTCTTATAGACGATGAAACACAGAAATTGCATCCGAATTTAATACAAAAGGTACAATGCCGACTTAAGTACAAGAGGACTGACACTCTAAATTTCTATGATTTGAACCTCTCCTGTGAGTCCAGTTTTAGATTCCGATGCTTCATTTCAGGTTTGCTGTATCCCTTGGACCTTCTTATTGACGATGAAACACAGATATTGCATCCGAATTTAATAAAAAAGCCACAATGCCGATTTAAGTACAAGAGGAATGACACTCTAACTTCTTATGATTTGAACCTCTCCTGTGAGTCCAGTTTTAGATTCCGATGCTTCACTTCAGGTTTACTGTATCCCTTGGACCTTCTTGTAGACGATGGAACACATTTACTGTATCCCTTGGACCTTCTTGTAGACGATGGAACACAGAAATTGCATCCTAATCTAATACAAAAGGCACAATCCCGACTTGAGTACAAGAGGACTGACACTCTAACTTCCTATGATTTGAACCTCTCCTGTGAGTCCAGTTTTAAATTTCAATGCTTCACGTCAGGTTTACTGTATCCCTTGGACGCTCTAATTGACGATGAAACACAGAAATTGCATCCGAATTAAATACAAAAGTCACAATGCCGACTTCAGTACAAGAGGACTGACATTCTAACGTTCTATGATTTGAACCTCTCCTGTGAGTCCAGTTTTAAATTTCGATGCGTCACTTCAGGTTTACTGTATCCCTTGCACCTTCTTTTTGACGATGAAACACAGAAATTGCATTCGAATTTAATACAATAGGCACAATGCCGGCTTCAGTACAAGAGGACTGACAAACTAACTTTCTATGATTTGAACCTGTCTTGTGAGTCCAGTATTAGATACCGATGCTTCACTTCAGGTTTTCTGTGTCCCTTGGACCTTCTTATTGACGATGAAACACAGAAATTGCATTCGATTTTAATACAATAGGCACAATGCCGACTTAAGTACAAGAGGACTGACAATCTAAATTTCTATGATTTGAACCTCTGCAGTGAGTCCAGTTTTAGATTCCGATATTTCACTTCAGGTTTACTGTATTCCTTGGACCTTCTTATTGACGATGAAGCACAGAAGTTGCATCCGAATTTAATACAAAAGGCACAATGCCGACTTAAGTTCAAGAGCACTGACAATCTAACTTTCTATGATTTGAACCTTTCCTGTGAGTCCAGTTTTAGATTCCGATGCTTCACTTCTGGTTTACTGTATCCCTTGGACCTTCTTATTGTCGATGAAAATCAGAAATTGCATCCGAATTTAATAAAAAAGGCACAATGCCGATTGAAGTACAAGTGGACTGACACTCTAACTTTCTATGATTTGAACCTCTCCTGTGAGTCCAGTTTTAGATTCCGATGCTTCACTTCAGGTGTACTGTATCCCTTGGACATTCTTACAGACGATGAAACACAGAAATTGCATCCGAATCTAATACAGAAGGCACAATGCCGACATAAGTACAAGTGGAGTGACACTCTAACTTTCTATGATTTTAACCTGTTCTGTGAGTCCAGTTTTAGATTCCGATATTTCAGTTCAGGTTTACTGTATCCCTTGTCCTTCTTATTGACGATGAAACACAGAAATTGCATCCGAATTTAATGCGAAAAGCACAATGCCGTCTTAAGTTCAAGAAGACTGACACTCTAACTTTCTATGATTTAAACCACTGCTGTGAGTCCAGTTTTAGATTCCGATGCTTCACTTCAAGTTTACTGTATCCCTAGGACGTTCTTATTGACGATGAAACACAGAAATTGCATCCCAATTGAATAAAAAAGCCACAATGCCGATTTAAGTACAAGAGGACTGACACTTTAACTTCCTATGATTTGAACCTCTCCTGTGAGTCCAGTTTTAGATTCCGATGCTTCACTTCAGGTTTAATGTATCCCTTGGACCTTCTTATAGACGATGGAACACAGAAATTGCATCCTAATCTAATACAAAAGGCACAATCCCGACTTAAGTAATAGAGGACTGACACTCTAAATTTCTATGATTTGAACCTCTCCAGTGATACCAGTTTTAGATTCCGATATTTCACTTCAGGTTTACTGTATTCCTTGGACCTTCTTGTTGACGATGAAGCACAGAAATTGCATCCGAACTTAATACAAAATGCACAATGCCGACTTAAGTTCAAGAGGACTGACAATCTAACTTTCTATGATTTGAACCACTCCTGTGAGTCCAGTTTTAGATTCCGATGCTTCACTTCTGGTTTACTGTATCCCTTGGACCTTCCTATTGTCGATGAAAATCAGAAACTGCATCCGAATTGAATAAAAAAGGCACAATGCCGATTGAAGCACAAGTGGACTGACACTGTAACTTTCTATGATTTGAACCTCTCCTGTGAGTCCAGTTTTAGATTCCGATGCTTTACTTCAGGTTTACTGTATCCCTTGGACATTCTTATTGACGATGAAACATAGAAATTGCATCCGTATTTAATACAAAAGGCACAATGCCGATTTAAGTACAAGAGGGTTGACACTCTAACTTTCTATGATTTCAACCTCTCCTGTGAGTCCAGTTTTAGATTCTGATGCTTCACTTCAGGCTTACTGTATCCCTCGGACCTTCTTATAGACGATGAAACACAGAAATTACATCCGAATTTAATACAAAAATCACAATGCCGACTTAAGTACAAGAGGACCGACACTCTAATTTTCTATGATTTGAACCTCTCCTGTGAGTCCAGTTTTAGATTCCGATGATTCATTTCAGGTTTCCTGTATCCCTTGGACCTTCTTATTGACAATGAAACACAGAAATTGCATCCGATTTTAATACAAAAGGCACAATGCCGACTTGTGTGAAAGAGGACTGACACTAACTTTCTATGATTTGAACCTCTCCTGTGAGTCCAGTTTTAGATTCCGATGCTTCACTTTAGGTTTACTGTATCCCTCGGACCTTCTTATTGACGATGAAACACAGAAATTGCATCCGAATTTAATGCAAAAGCCACAATGCCGATTTAAGTACAAGAGGACTGACACTCTAACTTCCTATGATTTGAACCTCTCCTGTGAGTCCAGTTTTAGATTCCGATGCTTCACGTCAGGTTTACTGTATCCCTTGGACCTTCTTATAGACGATGGAACACAGAAATTGCATCCTAATCTAATACAAAAGGCACAATCCCGACTTAAGTAGAAGAGGACTGACACTCTAACTTTCTATGATTTGAACCTCTCCTGTGAAACCAGTTTTAAATTTCGATGCTTCACGTCAGGTTTACTGTATCCCTTGGACGTTCTAATTGACGATGAAACACAGAAATTGCATCCGAATTTAATACAAAAGTCACAATGCCGACTTAAGTACAAGAGGACTGACACTCTAACGTTCTATGATTTGAACGTCTCCTGTGAGTCCAGTTTTAAATTTCGATGCTTCACTTCAGGTTTACTGTATCCCTTGGACCTTCTTTTTGACGATGAAACACAGAAATTGCATTCCAATTTAATACAATAGGCACAATGCCGACTTAAGTACAAGAGGACTGACACTCTAACTTTCTATGATTTGAACCTGTCCTGTGAGTCCAGTATTAGATACCGATGCTTCACTTCAGGTTTTCTGTATACCTTGGACCTTCTTATTGACGATGAAACACAGAAACTGGATCCGAATTTAATACAAAAGGCACAATGCCGACTTAAGTTCAAGAGGACTGACACTCTAACTTTCTATGATTTGAACCACTGCTGTGAGTCCAGTTTTAGATTCCGATGCTTCACTTCAGGTTTACTGTATCCCTTGGACCTTCTTATTGACGATGAAACACAGAAATTGCATCCGAATTTAATAAAAAAGCCACAATGCCGATTTAAGTACAAGAGGACTGACACTCTAACTTTCTATGATTTGGCCCTCTCCTGTGAGTCCAGTTTTAGATTCCGATACTTCAGTTCATGTTTTCTGTATCCCTTGGACCTTCTTATTGACGATGAAACACAGAAATTGCATCCGAATGTAGTACAAATGGCAAAATGCCGTCTTAAGTTCAAGAGGACTGACATTTTATCTTTCTATGATTTGAACCTCTCCTGTGAGTCCAGTTTTAGATTCCGATGCTTTACTTCAGGTTTACTGTATCCCTTGGACATTCTTATTGACGATGAAACATAGAAATTGCATCCGAATTTAATACAAATGGCACAATGCCGATTTAAGTACAAGAGGACTGACACTATAACTTTCAATGATTTCAACCTCTCCTGTGAGTCCAGTTTTAGATTCTGATGCTTCACTTCAGGCTTACTGTATCCCTCGGACTTTCTTATAGACGATGAAACACAGAAATTGCATCCGAATTTAATACAAAAGGCACAATGCCGACTTAAGTACAAGAGGTCTGACACTCTAACTTTCTATGATTTGAACCTCTCCTGTGAGTCCAGTTTTAGATTCCGATGCTTCATTTCAGGTTTGCTGTATCCGTTGGACCTTCTTATTGACGATGAAACACAGATATTGCATCCGAATTTAATAAAAAAGCCACAATGCCGATTTAAGTACAAGAAGAATGACACTCTAACTTCCTATGATTTGAACCTCTCCTGTGAGTCCAGTTTTAGAATCCGATGCTTCACTTCAGGTTTACTGTATCCCTTGGACCTTCTTGTGGACGATGGAACACAGAAATTGCATCCTAATCTAATACAAAAGGAACAATCCCGACTTGAGTACAAGAGGACTGACACTCTAACTTCCTATGATTTGAACCTCTCCTGTGAGTCCAGTTTTAAATTTCAATGCTTCACGTCAGGTTTACTGTATCCCTTGGACGTTCTAATTGACGATGAAACACAGAAATTGCATCCGAATTAAATACAAAAGTCACAATGCCGACTTCAGTACAAGAGGACTGACATCCTAACGTTCTATGATTTGAACCTCTCCTGTGAGTCCAGTTTTAAATTTCGATGCTTCACTTCAGGTTTACTGTATCCCTTGCACCTTCTTTTTGACGATGAAACACAGAAATTGCATTCGAATTTAATACAATAGGCACAATGCCGGCTTAAGTACAAGAGGACTGACACTCTAACTTTCTATGATTTGCACCTGTCCTGTGAGTCCAGTATTAGATACCGATGCTTCACTTCAGGTTTTCTGTGTCCCTTGGACCTTCTTATTGACGATGAAACACAGAAATTGCATTCGATTTTAATACAATAGGCACAATGCCGACTTAAGTACAAGAGAACTGACAATCTAAATTTCTATGATTTGAACCTCTGCAGTGAGAACAGTTTTAGATTCCGATATTTCACTTCAGGTTTACTGTATTCCTTGGACCTTCTTATTGACGATGAAGCACAGAGGTTGCATCCGAATTTAATACAAAAGGCACAATGCCGACTTAAGTTCAAGAGGACTGACAATCTAACTTTCTATGATTTGAACCTTTCCTGTGAGTCAAGTTTTAGATTCCGATGCTTCACTTCTGGTTTACTGTATCCCTTGGACCTTCTTATAGTCGATGAAAATCAGAAATTGCATCCGAATTTGATACAAAAGGCACAATGCCGATTGAAGTACAAGTGGACTGACACTCTAACTTTCTATGATTTGAACCTCTCCTGTGAGTCCAGTTTTAGATTCCGATGCTTCACTTCAGGTGTACTGTATCCCTTGGACATTCTTACAGACGATGAAACACAGAAATTGCATCCGAATCTAATACAGAAGGCACAATGCCGACATAAGTACAAGTGGAGTGACACTCTAACTTTCTATGATTTTAACCTGTTCTGTGAGTCCAGTTTTAGATTCCGATATTTCAGTTCAGGTTTACTGTATCCCTTGTCCTTCTTATTGACGATGAAACACAGAAATTGCATCCGAATTCAATGCGAAAAGCACAATGCCGTCTTAAGTTCAAGAGGACTAACACTCTATATTTCTATGATTTGAACCTCTCCTGTGAGTCCAGTTTTAGATTCCGATGCTTCATTTCAGGTTTCCTGTATCCCTCGGACCTTCTTATTCACTATGAAACACAGAAATTGCATCCGATTTTAATACAAAAGGCACAATGCCGACTTATGTGAAAGAGGACTGACACTAACTTTCTATGATTTGAACCTCCCCTGTGAGTCCAGTTTTAGATTCCGATGCTTCACTTCAGGTTTAATGTATCCCTCGGACCTTCTTATTGACGATGAAACACAGAAATTGCATCCGAATTTAATACAAAAGCCACAATGCCGATTTAAGTACAAGAGGACTGACACTCTAACTTCCTATGATTTGAACCTCTCCTGTGAGTCCAATTTTAGATTCCGATGCTTCACTTCAGGTTTACTGTATCCCTTGGACCTTCTTATAGACGATGGAACACAGAAATTGCATCCTAATCTAATACAAAAGGCACAATCCCGACTTAAGTAGAAGAGGACTGACACTCTAACTTTCCATGATTTGAACCTCTCCTGTGAGTCCAGTTTTAAATTTCGATGCTTCTCGTCAGGTTTACTGTATCCCTTGGACGTTATAATTGACGATGAAACACAGAAAGTGCATCCGAATTTAATAAAAAAGTCACAATACCGTCTTAAGTACAAGAGGACTGACACTATAACTTTCTATGATTTGAACCTGTCCTGTGAGTCCAGTATTAGATACCGATGCTTCACTTCAGGTTTACTGTATCCCTTGGACCTTCTTATTGACGATGAAACACAGAAATTTTATCCGAATTTAATACAAAAGGCACAATTCCGACTTAAGTAAAAGAGGACTGACACTCTAAATTTCTATGATTTGAACCTCTGCAGTGAGTCCAGTTTTAGATTCCGATATTTCACTTCAGGTTTATTGTATTCCTTGGACCTTCTTATTGACGACGAAACACACGAATTGCATCCGAATTTAATACAAAAGGCACAATGCCGACTTAAGTTCAAGAGGACTGACAATCTAAGTTTCTATGATTTGAACCACTGCTGTGAGTCCAGTTTTAGATTCCGATGCTTCACTTCTGATTTACTGTATCCCGTGGACCGTCTTATTGTCGATGAAAATCAGAAATTGCATCCGAATTTAATAGAAAAGGCACAATGCCGATTGAAGTACAAATGGACTGACACTCTAACTTTCTATGATTTGAACCTCTCCTGTGAGTCCAGTTTTAGATTCCGATGCTTCACTTCAGGTGTACTGTATCCCTTGGACCTTCTTACAGACGATGAAACACAGAAATTGCATCCGAATATAATACAGAAGGCACAATGCCGACTTAAGTACAAGTGGAGTGACACTCTAACTTTCTATGATTTTAACCTGTTCTGTGAGCTCAGTTTTAGATTCCGAAATTTCTTTTCAGGTTTACTGTATCCCTTGTCCTTCTTAATGACGATGAAACACAGATATTGCATCCGAATTTAAGGCAAAAAGCACAATGCCGTCTTAAGTTCAAGAGGACTGTCACTCTAACTTTCTATGATTTGAACCTCTCCTGTGAGTCCAGTTTTAGATTCCGATGCATCATTTCAGGTTTGCTGTATCCCTTGGACCTTCTTATTGACGATGAAACACAGAAATTGCATCCGATTTTAATACAAAAGGCACAATGCCGACTTATGTGAAAAAGGACTGACACTAACTTTCTATGATTTGAACCTCTCCTGTGAGTTCAGTTTTAGATTCCGATGCTTCACTTCAGGTTTACTGAATCCCTTGGATCTTCTTATTGACGATGAAACACAGAAATTGCATCCAAATTTAATACATAAGTCACAATGCCGACTAAAGTACAAAAGGACTGACACTCTAACTTTCTATGATTTGAACCTCTCCTGTGAGTCCAGGTTTAGATTCCGATGCTTCACTTCAGGTTTACTGTATAACTTGGACCTTCCTATTGACGAGAAACACAGAAATTGCATCCGAATTTAATACAAAAGGCACAATGCCGATTAAGTAAAAGAGGACTGACACTCTAACTTTCTATGATTTGGCCCTCTCCTTTGAGTTCAGTTTTAGATTCCGATATTTCAGTTCATGTTTACTGTATCCCTTGGACCTTCTTATTGACGATGAAACACAGAAATTGCATCCGAATGTAGTACAAATGGCATAATGCCGTCTTAAGTTCAAGAGGAATGACACTCTAACTTTCTATGATTTGAACCTCTCCTGTGAGTCCAGTTTTAGATTCCGATGCTTTACTTCAGGTTTACTGTATCCCTTGGACATTATTATTGACGATGAAACATAGAAATTGCATCCGAATTTAATACAAAAGGCACAATGCCGATTTAAGTACAAGAGGACTGACACTATAACTTTCAATGATTTCAACCTCTCCTGTGAGTCCAGTTTTAGATTCTGATGCTTCACTTCAGGCTTGCTGTATCCCTCGGACCTTCTTATAGACGATGAAACACAGAAATTGCATCCGAATTCAATACAAAAGGCACAATGCCGACTTAAGTACAAGAGGACTGACACTCTAACATTCTATGATTTGAACCTCTCCTGTGAGCCCAGTTTTAGATTCCGATGCTTCATTTCAGGTTTGCTGTATCCCTTGGACCTTCTTATTGACGATGAAACACAGAAATTGCATCCGATTTTAATACAAAAGGCACAATGCCGACTTATGTGAAAGAGGACTGACACTAACTTTCTATGATTTGAACCTCTAATGTGAGTCCAGTTTTAGACTCCGATGCTTCACTTCAGGTTTACTGTATCCCTTGGACCTCCTTATTGACGACAAAACACAGAAATTGCATCCAAATTTAATACAAAAGGCACAATGCCGACTTAAGTTCAAAAGGACTGACACTCTAACTTCCTATGATTTGAACCACTGCTGAGAGTCCAGTTTTAGATTCCGATGCTTCACTTCAGGTTTACTGTATCCCTTGCACCTTCTTATTGACGATGAAACACAGATATTGCATCCGAATTTAATAAAAAAGCCACAATGCCGATTTAAGTACAAGAGGAATGACACTCTAACTTCCTATGATTTGAACCTCTCCTGTGAGTCCAGTTTTAGATTCCGATGCTTCACTTCAGGTTTACAGTATCCCTTGGACCTTCTTGTAGACGATGGAACACAGAAATTGCATCCTAATCTAATACAAAAGGCACAATCCCGACTTAAGTACAAGAGGACTGACACTCTAACTTTCTATGATTTGAACCTCTCCTGTGAGTCCAGTTTTAAATTTCAATGCTTCACGTCAGGTTTACTGTATCCCTTGGACGTTCTAATTGACGATGAAACACAGATATTGCATCCGAATTAAATACAAAAGTCACTATGCCGACTTTAGTACAAGAGGACTGACATTCTAACGTTCTATGAGTTGAACCTCTCCTGTGAGTCCAGTTTTAAATTTCGATGCTTCACTTCAGGTTTACTGTATCCCTTGCACCTTCTTTTTGACGATGAAACACAGAAATTGCATTCGAATTTAATACAATAGGCACAATGCCGACTTAAGTACAAGAGGACTGACAATCTAACTTTCTATGATTTGAACCTTTCCTGTGAGTCCAGTTTTAGATTCCGATGCTTCACTTCAGGTTTACTGTATTCCTTGGACCTTCTTATTGACGATGAAGCACAGAAATTGCATCCGAATTTAATACAAAAGGCACAATGCCGACTTAAGTTCAAGAGGACTGACAATCTAACTTTCTATGATTTGAACCTTTCCTGTGAGTCCAGTTTTAGATTCCGATGCTTCACTTCTGGGTTACTGTATCCCTTGGACCTTCTTATTGTCGATGAAAATCAGAAATTGCATCCGAGTTTAATAAAAAATGCACAATGCCGATTGAAGTACAAGTGGACTGACACTCTAACTTTCTATGATTTGAACCTCTCCTGTGAGTCCAGTTTTAGATTCCGATGCTTCACTTCAGGTGTACTGTATCCCTTGGACCTTCTTACAGACGATGAAACACAGAAATTGCATCCGAATATAATACAGAAGGCACAATGCCGACTTAAGTACAAGTGGAGTGACACTCTAACTTTCTATGATTTTAACCTGTTCTGTGATCCAGTTTTAGATTCCGATATTTCAGTTCAGGTTTACTGTATCCCTTGTCCTTCTTATTGACGATGAAACACAGAAATTGCATCCGAATTTAATGCGAAAAGCACAATGCCGTCTTAAGTTCAAGAAGACTGACACTCTAACTTTCTATGATTTGAACCTCTCCTGTGAGTCCAGTTTTAGATTCCGATGCATCATTTCAGGTTTTTCTGTATCCCTTGGACCTTCTTATTGACTTTGAAACACAGAAATTGCATCCGATTTTAATACAAAAGGCACAATGCCGACTTATGTGAAAGAGGACTGACACTAACTTTCTATGATTTGAACCTCTCCTGTGAGTCCAGTTTTAGATTCCGATGCTTCACTTCATGTTTACTGTATCCCTTGGACCTCCTTATTGACGATGAAGCACAGAAATTGCATCCGAATTTAATACAAAAGGCACAATGCCGACTTAAGTTCAAGAGGACTGACACTCTAACTTTCTATGATTTGAACCACTGCTGTGAGTCCAGTTTTAGATTCCGATGCTTCACTTCAGGTTTACTGTATCCCTTGGATCTTCTTATAGACGATGGAACACAGAAATTGCATCCTAATCTAATACAAAAGGCACAATCCCGACTTAAGTACAAGAGGACTGACACTCTAACTTTCTATGACTTGAACCTCTCCTGTGAGTCCAGTTTTAAATTTCGATGCTTCACGTCAGGTTTACCGTATCCCTTGGACGTTCTAATTGACGATGAAACACAGAAATTGCATCCGAATTTAATACAAAAGTCACAATGCCGACTTAAGTACAAGAGGACTGACACTCTAACGTTCTATGATTTGAACGTCTCCTGTGAGTCCAGTTTTAAATTTCAATGCTTCACTTTGGGTTTACTGTATCCCTTGGACCTTCTTTTTGACGATGAAACACAGAAATTGCATTCGAATTTAATACAATAGGCACAATGCCGACTTAAGTACAAGAGGACTGACACTCTAACTTTCTATGATTTGAACCTGTCCTGTGAGTCCAGTATTAGATACCGATGCTTCACTTCAGGTTTTCTGTATACCTTGGACCTTCTTATTGACGATGAAACACAGAAATTGCATCCAAATTTAATACAAAAGGCACAATTCCGACTTAAGTAAAAGAGGACTGACACTCTAAATTTCTATGATTTGAACCTCTGCAGTGATACCAGTTTTAGATTCCGATATTTCACTTCAGGTTTACTGTATTCCTTGGACCTTCTTATTGACGATGAAGCACAGAAATTACATCCGAATTTAATACAAAAGGCACAATGCCGACTTAAGTACAAGAGGACCGACACTCTAATTTTCTATGATTTGAACCTCTCCTGTGAGTCCAGTTTTAGATTCCGATGCTTCATTTCAGGTTTGCTGTATCCCTTGGACCTTCTTATTGACTATGAAACACGGAAATTGCATCCGATTTTAATACAAAAGGCACAATCCCGACTTAAGTAGAAGAGGACTGACACTCTAACTTTCTATGATGTGAACCTCTCCTGTGAGTCCAGTTTTAAATTTCGATGCATCGCGTCAGGTTTACTGTATCCCTTGGACGTTATAATTGACGATGAAACACAGAAATTGCATCCGAATTTAATACAAAAGTAACAATGCCGACTTAAGTACAAGAGGACTGACATTCTAACGTTCTATGAGTTGAACCTCTCCTGTGAGTCCAGTTTTAAATTTCGATGCTTCACTTCAGGTTTACTGTATCCCTTGCACCTTCTTTTTGACGATGAAACACAGAAACTGTATCCGAATTTAATACAAAATGCACAATTCCGACTTAAGTAAAAGAGGACTGACACTCTAAATTTCTATGATTTGAACCTCTGCAGTGAGTCCAGTTTTAGATTCCGATATTTCACTTCAGGTTTACTGTATTCCTTGGACCTTCTTATTGACGATGAAACACACGAATTGCATCCGAATTTAATACAAAAGGCACAATGCCGACTTCAGTTCAAGAGGACTGACAATCTAAGTTTCTATGATTTGAACCACTCCTGTGAGTCCAGTTTTAGATTCCGATGCTTCACTTCTGGTTTACTGTATCCCTTTTACCATCTTATTGTCGATGAAAATCAGAAATTGCATCCGAATTTAATAAAAAAGGCACAATGCCGATTGAAGTACAAGTGGACTGACACTCTAACTTTCTATGATTTGAACCTCTCCTGTGAGTCCCGTTTTAGATTCCGATGCTTCACTTCAGGTGTACTGTATCCCTTGGACCTTCTTATAGACGATGAAACACAGAAATTGCATCCGAATCTAATACAGAAAGCACAATGCCGACTTAAGTACAAGTGGAGTGACACTCTAACTTTCTATGATTTTAACGTGTTCTGTGAGTCCAGTTTTAGATTCCGATGCTTTACTTCAGGTTTACTATATCCCTTGGACATTCTTATTGACGATGAAACGTAGAAATTGCATCCGAATTTAATACAAAAGGCACAATGCCGATTTAAGTACAAGAGGACTGACACTACAACTTTCTATGATTTCAACCTCTCCTGTGAGTCCAGTTTTAGATTCTGATGCTTCACCTCAGGTTTACTGTATCCCTTGGACCTTCTTATAAACGATGAAACACTTAAATTGCATCCGAATTTAATACAATAGGCACAATGCCGACTTAAGTACAAGGGGACTGACACTCTAACTTTCCATGATTTGAACCTGTCCTGTGAGTCCAGTATTAGGTACCGATGCTTCACTTCAGATTTTCTGTATCCCTTGGACCTTCTTATTGACGATGAAACACAGAAATTGCATCCGAATTTAATACAAAAGGCACAATTCCGACTTAAGTAAAAGAGGACTGAAACTCTAACTTTCCATGATTTGAACCTCTCCTGTGAGTCCAGTTTTAGATTCCGATGCTTCACTTCTGGTTTACTGTATCCCTTGGACCTTCTTATTGTCGATGAAAATCAGAAATTGCATCCGAGTTTAATAAATAAGGCACAATGCCGATTGAAGTACAAGTGGACTGACACTCTAACTTTCTATCTTTTGAACCTCTCCTGTGAGTCCAGTTTTAGATTCCGATGCTTCACTTCTGGTTTACTGTATCCCTTGGACCTTCTTATTGTCGATGAAAATCAGAAATTGCATCCGAATTTAATAAAAAAGGCACAATACCGATTGAAGTACAAGTGGACTGACACTCTAACTTTCTATGATTTGAACCTCTCGTGTGAGTCCAGTTTTAGATTCCGATGCTTCACTTCAGGTGTACTGTATCCCTTGGACCTTCTTACAGACGATGAAACACAGAAATTGCATCTGAATCTAATACAGAAGGCACAATGCCAACTTAAATACAAGTGGAGTGACACTCTAACTTTCTATGATTTTAACCTGTTCTGCGAGTCCAGTTTTAGATTCCGATTTTTAAGTTCAGGTTTACTCTATCCCTTGTCCTTCTTATTGACGATGAAACACAGGAATTTAATGCGAAAAGCACAATGCCGTCTTAAGTTCAAGAGGACTGACACTCTAACTTTCTATGATTTGAACCACTCCTGTGAGTCCAGTTTTATATTCCGATGCTTCATTTCAGGTTTGCTGTATCCCCTGGACCTTCTTATTGACGATGAAACACAGAAATTGCATCCGATTTTAATACAAAAGGCACAATGCCGACTTATGTGAAAGAGGACTGACACTAACTTTCTATGATTTGAACCTCTCCTGTGAGTCCAGTTTTAGATTCCGATGCTTCACTTCAGATTTACTGTATCCCTTGGACCTCCTTATTGACGATGAAACACAGAAATTGCATCCGAATTTAATACAAAAGTCACAATGCCGACTTAAGATCAAGAGGACTGACACTCTAACTTTCTATGATTTGAACCACTGCTGTGAGTCCAGTTTTAGATTCCGATGCTTCACTTCAGGTTTACTGTATCCCTTGGACCTTTTTATTGTCGATGAAAATCAGAAATTGCATCCGAATTTGATAAAAAAGGCACAATGCCGATTGAAGTACAAGTGGACTGACTCTCTAACTTTCTATGATTTGAACCTCTCCTGTGAGTCCAGTTTTAGATTCCGATGCTTCACTTCAGGTGTACTGTATCCCTTGGTCCTTCTTATAGACGATGAAACACAGAAATTGCATCCGAATCTAATACAGAAGGCACAATGCCGACTTAAGTACAAGTGGAGTGACACTCTAACTTTCTATGATTTTAACCTGTTCTGTGAGTCCAGTTTTAGATTCCGATGTTTCAGTTCAGGTTTACTGTATCCCTTGTCCTTCTTATTGACGATGAAAACAGAAATTGCATCCGAATTTAGTGCGAAAAGCACAATGCCGTCTTAAGTTCAAGAGGACTGACACTCTAACTTCCTATGATTTGAACCTCTCATGTGAGTCCAGTTTTTGATTCCGATGCTTCACTTCAGGTTTACTGTATCCCTTGGACCTTCTTATTGACGATGAAACATAGAAATTGCATCCGAATTAAATACAAACGGCACAATGACGATTTAAGTACAAGAGGACTGACACTCTAACTTTCTATGATTTGAACCTCTCCTGTGATTCCAGTTTTGGATTCCGATGCTTCACCTCAGGTTTACTGTATCCCTTGGACCTTCTTATAAACGATGAAACACTTAAATTGCATCCGAATTTAATACAAAGGGCACAATGCCGACTTAAGTACAAGAGGACTGACACTCTAACTTTCTATGATTTGAACCTCTCCTGTGAGTCCAGTTTTAGATTCCGATGCTTCATTTCAGGTTTGCTGTATCCCTTGGACCTTCTTATTGACGATGAAACACAGAAATTGCATCCGATTTTAATACAAAAGGCACAATGCCGACTTATGTGAAAGAGGACTGGCACTAACTTTCTATGATTTGAACCTCTCCTGTGAGTCCAGTTTTAGATTCCGTTGCTTCACTTCAGGTTTACTGTATCCCTTGGACCTCCTTATTGACGATGAAACACAGAAATTGCATCCGAATGTAATACAAAAGGCACAATGCCGACTTAAGTTCAAGAGGACTCACACTCTAACTTTCTATGATTTGAACCACTGCTGTGAGTCCAGTTTTAGATTCCGATGCTTCACTTCAGGTTTACTGTATCCCTTGGACCTTCTTATTGTCGATGAAAATCAGAAATTGCATCCGAATTTAATAAAAAAAGGCACAATGCCGATTGAAGTACAAGTGGACTGACACTCTAACATTCTATGATTTGAACCTCTCCTGTGAGTCCAGTTTTAGATTCCGATGGTTCACTTCAGGTGTACTGTATCCCTTGGACCTTCTTATAGACGATGAAACACAGAAATTGCATCCGAATCTAATACAGAAGGCACAATGCCGACTTAAGTACAAGTGGAGTGACACTCTAACTTTCTATGATTTTAACCTGTTCTGTGAGTCCAGTTTTGGATTCCGATATTTCAGTTCAGGTTGACTGTATCCCTTGTCTTTCTTATTGACGATGAAACACAGGAATTGCATCCGAATTTAATGCGAAAAGCACAATGCCGTCTTAAGTTCAAGAGGACTGACACTCTAACTTTCTATGATTTGAACCTCTCCTGTGAGTCCAGTTTTAGATTCCGATTCTTCACTTCAGGTTTACTGTATCCCTTGGACCTTCTAATTGACGACGAAACATAGAAATTGCATCCGAATTTAATACAAACGGCACAATGACGATTTAAGTACAAGAGGACTGACACTCTAACTTTCTATGATTTGAACCTCTCCTGTGAGTACAGTTTTAGATTCCGATGCTTCACTTCAGGTTTACTGTATCCCTTGGACTTTCTTATAGGCGATGAAACATAGAAATTGCATCCGAATTTAATACAAAGGGCACAATGCCGACTAAAGTACAAGAGGACTGACACTCTAACTTTCTATGATTTGAACGTCTCCTGTGAGTCCAGTTTTAGATTCCGATGCTTCACTTCAGGTTTACTGTATCCCTTGGACGTTCATATAGACGATGAAACACAGAAATTGCATCCGACTTTAATTCAAAAGGCACAATGCCGACTTAAGTACAAGAGGACTGACACTCTAACTTTCTATGATATGAACCTCTCCTGTGAGTCCAGTTCTAGATTCCTATGCTTCACTTCAGGTTTACTGTATCCCTTGGACCTTCTTATTGACTATGAAACACAGAAATAGCATCCGAATTTAATACAAGAGGCACAATGCCGATTTAAGTACAAGAGGACTGACACTCTAACTTTTTATGATTTGAACCTATCCTGTGAGTCCAGTTTTAGATTCCGATGCCTCACTTCAGGTTTCCTTTATACCTTGGACCTTCTTATTGACGATGAAACACGGAAATTGCATCTGAATGTAGTACAAAAGGCACAATGCCGACTTAAGTACAAAAGGACTGACACTCTGACTTTCTATGATTTGAACCTCTCCTGTGAGTCCAGTTTTAGATTCCAATGCTTCACTTCAGGTTTACTGTATCCCTTGGACCTTCTTATTGACGATGAAACACATAAATTGCATCCGAATTTAAAACAAAAGTCACAATGGCGACTTAAGTACAAGAGGACTGACACTCTAACTTTCTATGATTTGAACCTCTCCTGTGAGTCCAGTTCTAGATTCCTATGCTTCACTTCAGGTTTACTGTATCCCTTGGACCTTCTTACTGACTATGAAACACAGAAATAGCATCCGAATTTAATACAAGAGGCACTGTGCCGATTTAAGTACAAGAGGACTGACACTCTAACTTTCTATGATTTGAACCTATCCTGTGAGTCCAGTTTTAGATTCCGATGCCTCACTTCAGGTTTCCTTTATACCTTGGACCTTCTTATTGACGATGAAACACGGAAATTGCATCTGAATGTAATACAAAAGGCACAATGCCGACTTAAGTACAAAAGGACTGACACTCTAACTTTCTATGATTTGAACCTCTCCTGTGAGTCCAGTTTTAGATTCCAATGCTTCACTTCAGGTTTACTGTATCCCTTGGACCTTCTTATTGACGATGAAACACGTAAATTGCATCCGAAATTAAAACAAAAGGCACAATGCCGACATAAGTACAATTGGCCTGACACTCTAACTTTCTATGATTTAAACCTCTCCTGTGAGTTGAGTTTTAGATTCCAATGCTTCACTTCAGGTCTACTGTATCCTTGGACCTTCTTATTGACGATGAAACACAGAAATTGCATCCGAATATAATACAAAAGGCACAATGCTGACTTAAGTACAAGAGGACTGACACTCTAACTTTCTATGATTTGAACCTCTCCTGTGAGTCCAGTTTTAGATTCCGAACTTCAGGTGTACTGTATCCCCTGGACCTTCTTATTGACTATAAAACACAGAAATTGCATCCGAATTTAATACAAAAGGCACAATGCCGACATAAGTACAAGTGGACTGACACTCTATCTCTCTATGATTTGAACCTCATCTGTGAGTTGAGTTTTAGGTTCCGATGCTTCACATAAGGTTTACTGTATTCCTTGGACCTTCTTATTGACGATGGAACACAGAAATTGAATCCGAATGTAATACAAATGGCGCAATGCCGACTTAAGTACAAGAGGACTGACACTCTAACTTTCTATGATTTGAACCTCTCCTGTGAGTCCAGTTTTAGATTCCGATGCTTCACTCCTGGTTTACTGTATTCCTTGGACTTTCTTATTGACGATGAAACACAGAAATTGCATCCCAATTTAATACAAAAGGCATAATCCGACTTAAGTACAAGAGGACTGACACTCTAACTTTCAATGATTTGAACCTCTCCTGTGAGCGCAGTTTTAGATTCCGAATCTTCACTTCAGGTTTACTGTATCCCTTGGACCTTCTTATTGACGATGAAACACAGAAATTGCATCCGAATTTAAAACAAAAGGCACAATGCCGACTTAAGTACAAGAGGATTGACACTCTAACTTTCTATGATTCGAACTTCTCCTGTGCGTCCAGTTTGGATTCCGATTCATCACTTCAGGTTTACTGTGTACCTTGGACCTTCTTATTGACGATGAAACACAGAAATTGCATCCGAATTTAATACAAAAGGCACAATGCCGACTTAAGTAAAAGAGGACTGACACTCTAAATTTCTATGATTTGAACCTCTCCTGTGAGTCCAGTTTTAAATTCCGATGCTTCACTTCAGGTTTACTGTATCCCTTGGACCTTCTTATTGAAGATGAAACAAAGAAATTGCATCCAAATTTAATACAAAAGGCACAATGGCGACTTAAGTAAAAGAGGACTGACACTCTAACTTTCCATGATTTGAACCCCTCCTGTGAGTCCAGTTTTAGATTCCGATATTTCAGTTCAGGTTTACTGTATCCCTTGGACCTTCTTATTGACGATGAAACACTGAAATTGCATCCGAATTTAATACAAAAGGCACAATGCCGGTTTAAGTACAAGAGGACTGACACTCTGACTTTCTATGATTTGAACCTCTCCTATGAGTCCAGTTTTAGATTCCGATGCTACACTTCAGGTTTACTGTATCCCTTGGACTTTCTTATTGACGATGAAACACAGAAAATATATCCGAGATTAATACAAAAGGGACAATGCCGACTTAAGTACAAGAGGACTGACACTCTAACTTTCTATGATCTGAACCTCTCCTGTGAGTCCAGTTTTAGATTCCGATGCTTCACTTCAGGTTTACTGTATCCCTTGGACCTTCTTATTGACGATGAAGCACAGAAATTGGATACGAATTTAATACAAATTGCACGATACCGATTTAAGTACAAGAGGACTGACACTCTAACTTTCTATGATTTGAACCTCTCCTGTGAGTCAGGTTTTAGATTCCGATGCTTCACTTCAGGTTTACTGTATCCTTTGGACGTTCTTATAGACGATGAAACACAGAAATTGCATCCGAATTTAATACAAAAGGCACAATGCCGACTTAAGTACAAGAGGACTGACACTCTAACTTTCTATGATTTGAACCTCTCCTGTGAGTCCAGTTTTAGATTCCGAGGCTTCACTTCAGGTTTCCTTTATACCTTGGAACATCTTATTGACGATGAAACACAGAAATTGCATCCGAATTAAATACAAAACTCACAATGCCGACTTAAGTACAAGAGGACTGTCACTCTAACTTTCTATGATTAGAACCTCTCCTGTGAGTCCAGTTTTGGATTCCGATGCTTCACTTCAAGTTTACTGTAACCCTTGGACCTTCTTATTGACGATGAAACACAGAAATTGCATCCGAATTTAATGCAAAAGGCACAATGCCGACTTAAGTACAAGAGGACTGACACTCTAACTTTCTATAATTTGAACCTCTCCTGTGAGTACAGTTTTAGATTCCGATTCTTCACTTCAGGTTTACTGTATCCCTTGGACCTTCTAATAGACGATGAAACACAGAAATTGCATCCGAATTTTATACAAGAGGCACAATGCCGATTTAAGTACAAGAGGACTGACACTCTGACTTTCTATGATTTGAACATACCCTGTCAGTCCAATTTTAGATTCCGACGCTTCACTTCAGGTTTACTTTATACCTTGGACCTTCTTATTGACGATGAAACACAGAAATTTCATCTGAATGTAATACAAAAGGCACAATGCCGACATAAGTACAAGTGGACTGACACACTAACTTTCTATGATTTGAACCTCTCCTGTGAGTCCAGTTTTAGATTCCGAACTTCAGGTTTACTGTATCACCTGGACCTTCTTATTGACGATAAAACACAGAAATTGCATCCGAATTTAATACAAAAGGCACAATGCCGACTTAAGTACAAGTGGACTGACACTCCATCTCTCTATGATTTGAACCTCTTCTGTGAGTTGAGTTTTAGATTCCGATGCTTCACATCAGGTTTACTGTATTCCTTGGACCTTATTATTGACGATGGAACACAGAAATTGCATCCGAATGTAATACAAAAGGCATAATGCCGACTTAAGTACAAGAGGACTGACACTCTAACTTTCAATGATTTGAACCTCTCCTGTGAGCGCAGTTTTAGATTCCGAATCTTCACTTCAGGTTTACTGTATCCCTTGGACCTTCTTATTGACGATGAAACACAGAAATTGCATCCGAATTTAAAACAAAAGGCACAATGCCGACTTAAGTACAAGAGGATTGACACTCTAACTTTCTATGATTCGAACTTCTCCTGTGCGTCCAGTTTGGATTCCGATTCATCACTTCAGGTTTACTGTGTACCTTGGACCTTCTTATTGACGATGAAACACAGAAATTGCATCCGAATTTAATACAAAAGGCACAATGCCGACTTAAGTAAAAGAGGACTGACACTCTAAGTTTCTATGATTTGAACCTCTCCTGTGAGTCCAGTTTTAAATTCCGATGCTTCACTTCAGGTTTACTGTATCCCTTGGACCTTCTTATTGAAGATGAAACACAGATATTGCATCCGAATTTAATACAAAAGGCACAATGGCGACTTAAGTAAAAGAGGACTGACACTCTAACTTTCCATGATTTGAACCCCTCCTGTGAGTCCAGTTTTAGATTCCGATATTTCAGTTCAGGTTTGCTGTATCCCTTGGACCTTCTTATTGACGATGAAACACTGAAATTGCATCCGAATTTAATACAAAAGGCACAATGCCGGTTTAAGTACAAGAGGACTGACACTCTGACTTTCTATGATTTGAACCTCTCCTATGAGTCCAGTTTTAGATTCCGATGCTACACTTCAGGTTTACTGTATCCCTTGGACTTTCTTATTGACGATGAAACACAGAAAATATATCCGAGATTAATACAAAAGGGACAATGCCGACTTAAGTACAAGAGGACTGACACTCTAACTTTCTATGATCTGAACCTCTCCTGTGAGCGCAGTTTTAGATTCCGAATCTTCACTTCAGGTTTACTGTATCCCTTGGACCTTCTTATTGACGATGAAACACAGAAATTGCATCCGAATTTAAAACAAAAGGCACAATGCCGACTTAAGTACAAGAGGATTGACACTCTAACTTTCTATGATTCGAACTTCTCCTGTGCGTCCAGTTTGGATTCCGATTCATCACTTCAGGTTTACTGTGTACCTTGGACCTTCTTATTGACGATGAAACACAGAAATTGCATCCGAATTTAATACAAAAGGCACAATGCCGACTTAAGTAAAAGAGGACTGACACTCTAAGTTTCTATGATTTGAACCTCTCCTGTGAGTCCAGTTTTTAATTCCGATGCTTCACTTCAGGTTTACTGTATCCCTTGGACCTTCTTATTGAAGATGAAACACAGATATTGCATCCGAATTTAATACAAAAGGCACAATGGCGACTTAAGTAAAAGAGGACTGACACTCTAACTTTCCATGATTTGAACCCCTCCTGTGAGTCCAGTTTTAGATTCCGATATTTCAGTTCAGGTTTGCTGTATCCCTTGGACCTTCTTATTGACGATGAAACACTGAAATTGCATCCGAATTTAATACAAAAGGCACAATGCCGGTTTAAGTACAAGAGGACTGACACTCTGACTTTCTATGATTTGAACCTCTCCTATGAGTCCAGTTTTAGATTCCGATGCTACACTTCAGGTTTACTGTATCCCTTGGACTTTCTTATTGACGATGAAACACAGAAAATATATCCGAGATTAATACAAAAGGGACAATGCCGACTTAAGTACAAGAGGACTGACACTCTAACTTTCTATGATCTGAACCTCTCCTGTGAGTCCAGTTTTAGATTCCGATGCTTCACTTCAGGTTTACTGTATCCCTTGGACCTTCTTATTGACGATGAAGCACAGAAATTGGATCCGAATTTAATACAAATTGCACGATACCGATTTAAGTACAAGAGGACTGACACTCTAACTTTCTATGATTTGAACCTCTCCTGTGAGTCAGCTTTTAGATTCCGATGCTTCACTTCAGGTTTACTGTATCCTTTGGACGTTCTTATAGACGATGAAACACAGAAATTGCATCCGAATTTAATACAAAAGGCACAATGCCGACTTAAGTACAAGAGGACTGACACTCTAACTTTCTATGATTTGAACCTCTCCTGTGAGTCCAGTTTTAGATTCCCAGGCTTCACTTCAGGTTTCCTTTATACCTTGGAACATCTTATTGACGATGAAACACAGAAATTGCATCCGAATTAAATACAAAACTCACAATGCCGACTTAAGTACAAGAGGACTGTCACTCTAACTTTCTATGATTAGAACCTCTCCTGTGAGTCCAGTTTTGGATTCCGATGCTTCACTTCAAGTTTACTGTAACCCTTGGACCTTCTTATTGACGATGAAACACAGAAATTGCATCCGAATTTAATGCAAAAGGCACAATGCCGACTTAAGTACAAGAGGACTGACACTCTAACTTTCTATAATTTGAACCTCTCCTGTGAGTACAGTTTTAGATTCTGATCCTTCACTTCAGGTTTACTGTATCCCTTGGACCTTCTAATAGACGATGAAACACAGAAATTGCATCCGAATTTTATACAAGAGGCACAATGCCGATTTAAGTACAAGAGGACTGACACTCTGACTTTCTATGATTTGAACATACCCTGTCAGTCCAATTTTAGATTCCGACGCTTCACTTCAGGTTTACTTTATACCTTGGACCTTCTTATTGACGATGAAACACAGAAATTTCATCTGAATGTAATACAAAAGGCACAATGCCGACTTAAGTACAAGATGACTGACACTCTAACTTTCTATGATTTGAACCTCTCCTGTGAGTCCAGTTTTAGATTCCGATGCTTCACTTCATGTTAACTATATCCCTTGGACCTTCTTATTGACGATGAAACACAGAAATTGCATCCGAATTTAATACAAAATGCACAATGCCGACTTAAGTACAAGAGGACTGACACTCTAACTTTCTATGATTTGAACTTCTCCTGTGAGTCCAGTTTTAGATTTCGATGCTTCACTTGAGGTTTACTGTATCCCTTGGACCTTCATATAGACGATGAAACACAGAAATGGCATCCGACTTTAATACAAAAGGCACAATGCCGACTTAAGTACAAGAGGACTGACACTCTAACTTTCAATGATTTGAACCTCTCCTGTGAGTCCAGTTTTAGATTCCAAACTTCAGGTTTACTTTATCCCCTGGACCTTCTTATTGACGATAAAACACAGAAATTGCATCCGAATTTAATACAAAAGGCACATTGCCGACATAAGTACAAGTGGACTGACACTCCATCTCTCTATGATTTGAACCTCTTCTGTGAGTTGAGTTTTAGATTCCGATGCTTCACATCAGGTTTACTGTATTCCTTGGACCTTATTATTGACGATGAAACACAGAAATTGCATCCGAATGTAATACAAATGGCGCAATGCCGACTTAAGTACAAGAGGACTGACACTCTAACTTTCTATGGTTTGAACCTCTCCTGTTAGTCCAGTTTTAGATTCCGATGCTTCACTCCTGGTTTACTGTATTCCTTGGACTTTCTTATTGACGATGAAACACAGAAATTGCATCCGAATTTAATACAAAAGGCATAATGCCGACTTAAGTACAAGAGGACTGACACTCTAACTTTCAATGATTTGAACCTCTCCTGTGAGTCCAGTTTTAGATTCCGATGCTTCACTTCAGGTTTACTGTATCCCTTGGACCTTCTTATTGACGATGAAACACAGAAATTGCATCCGAATTTAAAACAAAAGGCACAATGCCGACTTAAGTACTAGAGGATTGACACTCTAACTTTCTATGAATCTAACTTCTCCTGTGAGTCCAGTTTTAGATTCCGATACATCACTTCAGGTTTACTGTGTTCCTTGGACCTTCTTATTGACGATGAAACACAGAAATTGCATCCGAATTTAATACAAAAGGCACAATGCCGACTTAAGTACAAGAGGACTGACACTCTAACTTTCTATGATTCGAACCTCTCCTGTGAGTCCAGTTTTAGATTCCGATGCTTCATTTCAGGTTTACTGTATCCCTTGGACCCTCTTATTGACGACGAAACACAGAAATTGCATCCGAATTTAACACAAAAGGCACAATGGCGACTTAAGTAAAAGAGTACTGACACTCTAACTTTCTATGATTTGAACCTCTCCTGTGAGTCCAGTTTTAGATTCCGATATTTCAGTTCAGGTTTACTGTATCCCTTGGACCTTCTTATTGACGATGAAACACGGAAATTGCATCCGAATTTAATACAAAAGGCACAATGCCGACTTACGTTCAAGAGGACTGACACTTTAACTTTCTATGATTTGAACCTCTCCTGTGAGTCCAGTTTTAGATTCCGATGCTTCACTTCAGGTTTGCTGTATCCTTTGGACGTTCTTATAGACGATGAAACACAGAAATTGCATCCGAATTTAATACAAAAGGCACAATGTCGACTTAAGTACAAGAGGACTGACACTCTAACTTTCTATGATTTGAACCTCTCCTGTGAGTCCAGTTTTAGATTCCGATGCTTCACTTCAGGTTTCCTTTATACCTTGGAACTTCTTATTGACGATGAAACACAGAAATTGCATCCGAATTAAATACAAAACTCACATGCCGACTTAAGTACAAGAGGACCGTCACTCTAACTTTCTATGATTAGAACCTCTCCTGTGAGTCCAGTTTTGGATTCCGATGCTTCACTTCAAGTTTACTGTAACCCTTGGACCTTCTTATTGACGATGAAATACAGAAATTGCATCCGAATTTAATGCAAAAGGCACAATGCCGACTTAAGTACAAGAGGACTGACACTCTAAATTTCTATAATTTGAACCCCTCCTGTGAGTCCAGTTTTAGATTCTGATCCTTCACTTCAGGTTTACTGTATCCCTTGGACCTTCTAATAGACGATGAAACACAGAAATTGCATCCGAATTTTACACAAAAGGCACAATGCCGACTTAAGTACAAGAGGACTGACACTCTAGCTTTCTATGATTTGAACCTCTCCTGTGAGTCAGGTTTTAGATTCCGATGCTTCACTTAAGGTATACTGTATCCTTTGGACGTTCTTATAGACGATGAAACACAGAAATTGCATCCGAATTTAATACAAAAGGCACAATGCCGACTTAAGTACAAGAGGACTGACACTCTAACTTTCTATGATTTGAACCTCTCCTGTGAGTCCAGTTTTAGATTCCGATGGTTCACTTCAGGTTTCCTTTATACCTTGGAACTTCTTATTGACGATGAAACACAGAAATTGCATCCGAATTAAATACAAAACTCAAAATGCCGACTTAAGTACAAGAGGACTGTCACTCTAACTTTCTATGATTAGAACCTCTCCTGTGAGTCCAGTTTTCGATTCCGATGCTTCACTTCAAGTTTACTGTAACCCTTGGACCTTCTTATTGACGATGAAACACAGAAATTGCATCCGAATTTAATGCAAAAGGCACAATGCCGACTTAAGTACAAGAGGACTGACACTCTAACTTTCTATAATTTGAACCTCTCCTGTGAGTCCAGTTTTAGATTCTGATCCTTCACTTCAGGTTTACTGTATCCCTTGGACCTTCTAATAGACGATGAAACACAGAAATTGCATCCGAATTTTATACAAAAGGCACAATGCCGATTTAAGTACAAGAGGACTGACACTCTGACTTTCTATGATTTGAACCTATCCTGTGAGTCCAGTTTTAGATTCTGATGCTTCACTTCAGGTTTACTTTACACTTTGGACCTTCTTATTGACGATGAAACACATAAATTGCATCCGAAATTAAAACAAAAGGCACAATGCCGACATAAGTACAAGAGGCCTGACACTCTAACTTTCTATGATTTAAACCTCTCCTGTGAGTTGAGGTTTAGATTCCAATGCTTCACTTCAGGTCTACTGTATCCCTTGGACCTTCTTATTGACGATGAAACACAGAAATTGCATCCGAATATAATACAAGAGGCACAATGCTGACTTAAGTACAAGAGGACTGACACTCTAACTTTCTATGATTTGAACCTCTCCTGTGACTCCAGTTTGGGATTCCGATGCTTCACTTCATGTTAACTATATCCCAAGGACCTTCTTATTGACGATGAAACACAGAAATTGCATCCGAATTTAATACAAAAGGCACAATGCCGACTTAAGTACAAGAGGACTGACACTCTAACTTTCTATGATTTGAACTTCTCCTGTGAGTCCAGTTTTAGATTCCGATGCTTCACTTGTGGTTTACTGTATCCCTTGGACCTTCATATAGACGATGAAACACAGAAATTGCATCCGACTTTAATACAAAAGGCACAATGCCGACTTAAGTACAAAAGGACTGACACTCTAACTTTCAATGATTTGAACCTCTCGTGTGAGTCCAGTTTTAGATTCCAAACTTCAGGTTTACTGTATCCCCTGGACCTTCTTATTGACGATAAAACACAGAAATTGAATCCGAATTTAATACAAAAGGCACAATGCCGACTTAAGTACAAGTGGACTGACACACTAACTTTCTATGATTTGAACCTCACCTGCGAGTCCAGTTTTAGATTCCGAACTTCTGGTTTACTGTATCACCTGGACCTTCTTATAGACCATAAAACACAGAAATTGCATCCGAATTTAATACAAAAGGCACAATGCCGACTTAAGTACAAGTGGACTGACACTCTATCTCTCTATGATTTGAACCTGTTCTGTGAGTTGAGTTTTAGATTCCGATGCTTCACATCAGGTTTACTGTATTCCTTGGACCTTATTATTGACGATGAAACACAGAAATTGCATCCGAATGTAATCCAAATGGCGCAATGCCGACTTAAGTACAAGAGGACTGACACTCTAACTTTCTATGATGTGAACCTCTCCTGTGAGTCCAGTTTTAGATTCCGATGCTTCACTCCTGGTTTACTGTATCCCTTGGACCCTCTTATTGACGATGAAACACAGAAATTGCATCCGAATTTAATACAAAAGGCACAATGGCGACTTAAGTAAAGGAATACTGACGCGCTAACTTTCTATGATTTGAACCTCTCCTGTGAGTCCAGTTTTAGATTCCGATATTTCGGTTCAGGTTTACCGTATCCCTTGGACCTTCTTATTGACGATGAAACAAAGAAATTCCATCCGAATTTAATACAAAAGGCACAATGCCGACTTACGTTCAAGAGGACTGACACTTTAACTTTCTATGATTTAAACCTCTCCTGTGAGTCCAGTTTTGGATTCCGATGCTTCACCTGAGGTTTACTGTATCCCTTGGACCTTCTTATTGACGACGAAACACATAAATTGCATCCGAATTTAATACAAAAGGCACAATGCCGACTTACGTTCAAGAGGACTGACACTTTAACTTTCTATGATTTGAACCTCTCCTGTGAGTCCAGTTTTAGATTCCGATATTTCAGTTCAGGTTTACTGTATCCCTTGGACCTTCTTATTGACGATGAAACACAGAAATTGCATCCGAATTTAATACAAAAGGCACAATGCCGACTTACGTTCAAGAGGACTGACACTTTAACTTTCTATGATTTGAACCTCTCCTGTGAGTCCAGTTTTAGATTCCGATGCTTCACTTCAGGTTTACTGTATCCTTTGGACGTTCTTATAGACGATGAAACACAGAAATTGCATCCGAATTTAATACAAAAGGCACAATGTCGACTTAAGTACAAGAGGACTGACACTCTAACTTTCTATGATTTGAACCTCTCCTGTGAGTCCAGTTTTAGATTCCGATGCTTCACTTCAGGTTTCCTTTATACCTTGGAACTTCTTATTGACGATGAAACACAGAAATTGCATCCGAATTAAATACAAAACTCACATGCCGACTTAAGTACAAGAGGACCGTCACTCTAACTTTCTATGATTAGAACCTCTCCTGTGAGTCCAGTTTTGGATTCCGATGCTTCACTTCAAGTTTACTGTAACCCTTGGACCTTCTTATTGACGATGAAATACAGAAATTGCATCCGAATTTAATGCAAAAGGCACAATGCCGACTTAAGTACAAGAGGACTGACACTCTAACTTTCTATAATTTGAACCCCTCCTGTGAGTCCAGTTTTAGATTCTGATCCTTCACTTCTGGTTTACTGTATCCCTTGGACCTTCTAATAGACGATGAAACCCAGAAATTGCATCCGAATTTTACACAAAAGGCACAATGCCGACTTAAGTACAAGAGGACTGACACTCTAGCTTTCTATGATTTGAACCTCTCCTGTGAGTCAGGTTTTAGATTCCGATGCTTCACTTCAGGTATACTGTATCCTTTGGACGTTCTTATAGTCGATGAAACACAGAAATTGCATCCGAGTTTAATACAAAAGGCACAATGCCGACTTAAGTACAAGAGGACTGACACTCTAACTTTCTATGATTTGAACCTCTCCTGTGAGTCCAGTTTTAGATTCCGATGCTTCACTTCAGGTTTCCTTTATACCTTGGAACTTCTTATTGACGATGAAACACAGAAATTGCATCCGAATGAAATACAAAACTCAAAATGCCGACTTAAGTACAAGAGGACTGTCACTCTAACTTTCTATGATTAGAACCTCTCCTGTGAGTCCAGTTTTCGATTCCGATGCTTCACTTCAAGTTTACTGTAACCCTTGGACCTTCTTATTGACGATGAAACACAGAAATTGCATCCGAATTTAATGCAAAAGGCACAATGCCGACTTAAGTACAAGAGGACTGACACTCTAACTTTCTATAATTTGAACCTCTCCTGTGAGTCCAGTTTTAGATTCTGATCCTTCACTTCAGGTTTACTGTATCCCTTGGACCTTCTAATAGACGATGAAACACAGAAATTGCATCCGAATTTTATACAAAAGGCACAATGCCGATTTAAGTACAAGAGGACTGACACTCTGACTTTCTATGATTTGAACCTATCCTGTGAGTCCAGTTTTAGATTCTGATGCTTCACTTCAGGTTTACTTTACACTTTGGACCTTCTTATTGACGATGAAACACATAAATTGCATCCGAAATTAAAACAAAAGGCACAATGCCGACATAAGTACAAGAGGCCTGACACTCTAACTTTCTATGATTTAAACCTCTCCTGTGAGTTGAGTTTTAGATTCCAATGCTTCACTTCAGGTCTACTGTATCCCTTGGACCTTCTTATTGACGATGAAACAGAGAAATTGCATCCGAATATAATACAAGAGGCACAATGCTGACTTAAGTACAAGAGGACTGACACTCTAACTTTCTATGATTTGAACCTCTCCTGTGACTCCAGTTTGGGATTCCGATGCTTCACTTCATGTTAACTATATCCCAAGGACCTTCTTATTGACGATGAAACACAGAAATTGCATCCGAATTTAATACAAAAGGCACAATGCCGACTTAAGTACAAGAGGACTGACACTCTAACTTTCTATGATTTGAACTTCTCCTGTGAGTCCAGTTTTAGATTCCGATGCTTCACTTGTGGTTTACTGTATCCCTTGGACCTTCATACAGACGATGAAACACAGAAATGGCATCCGACTTTAATACAAAAGGCACAATGCCGACTTAAGTACAAAAGGACTGACACTCTAACTTTCAATGATTTGAACCTCTCGTGTGAGTCCAGTTTTAGATTCCAAACTTCAGGTTTACTGTATCCCCTGGACCTTCTTATTGACGATAAAACACAGAAATTGCATCCGAATTTAATACAAAAGGCACAATGCCGACTTAAGTACAAGTGGACTGACACACTAACTTTCTATGATTTGAACCTCTCCTGCGAGTCCAGTTTTAGATTCCGAACTTCTGGTTTACTGTATCACCTGGACCTTCTTATAGACCATAAAACACAGAAATTGCATCCGAATTTAATACAAAAGGCACAATGCCGACTTAAGTACAAGTGGACTGACACTCTATCTCTCTATGATTTGAACCTGTTCTGTGAGTTGAGTTTTAGATTCCGATGCTTCACATCAGGTTTACTGTATTCCTTGGACCCTATTATTGACGATGAAACACAGAAATTGCATCCGAATGTAATACAAATGGCGCAATGCCGACTTAAGTACAAGAGGACTGACACTCTAACTTTCTATGATTTGAACCTCTCCTGTGAGTCCAGTTTTAGATTCCGATGCTTCACTCCTGGTTTACTGTATCCCTTGGACCCTCTTATTGACGATGAAACACAGAAATTGCATCCGAATTTAATACAAAAGGCACAATGGCGACTTAAGTAAAGGAGTACTGACGCGCTAACTTTCTATGATTTGAACCTCTCCTGTGAGTCCAGTTTTAGATTCCGATATTTCGGTTCAGGTTTACCGTATCCCTTGGACCTTCTTATTGACGATGAAACAAAGAAATTCCATCCGAATTTAATACAAAAGGCACAATGCCGACTTACGTTCAAGAGGACTGACACTTTAACTTTCTATGATTTAAACCTCTCCTGTGAGTCCAGTTTTGGATTCCGATGCTTCACCTGAGGTTTACTGTATCCCTTGGACCTTCTTATTGACGACGAAACACATAAATTGCATCCGAATTTAGAACAAAAGGCACAATGCCGACTTAAGAACAAGAGGACTGACACTCTAACTATCTATGATTTGAACCTCTCCTGTGACCCAGTTTTAGATTCCGATGCTTTCCTTCAGTTTTACTGTATCTCTTAAACCTTCTTATTGACGATGAAACACAGAAATTGCATCCGAATTTAATACAAAAGGCACAATGCCGACTTAAGTACAAGAGGACTGACACTCTAACTTTCTATGATTTGAACCTCTCCTGTGAGTCCAGTTTTAGATTCCGATGCTTCACTTCAGGTTTCCTTTATACCTTGGAACTTCTTATTGACGATGAAACACAGAAATTGCATCCGAATTAAATACAAAACTCACAATGCCGACTTAAGTACAAGAGGACTGACACTCTAACTTTCTATGATTTGAACCTCTCCTGTGAGTCCAGTTTTAGATTCCGATGATTCACTTCAGGTTTACTGTATCCCTTGGACCTTCTTATTGACGAAGAGACACAGAAAATGCATCCGAATTTAATACAAAAGGCACAATGCCGACTTAAGTACAAGAGGACTAACACTCTAACTTTCTATGATTTGAACCTCTCCTGTGAGTCCAGTTTTAGATTCCAATGCTTCACTTCAGGTCTACTGTATCCTTGGACCTTCTTATTGACGATGAAACACAGAAATTGCATCCGAATATAATACAAAAGGCACAATGCTGACTTAAGTACAAGAGGACTGACACTCTAACTTTCTATGATTTGAACCTCTCCTGTGAGTCCAGTTTTAGATTCCGAACTTCAGGTGTACTGTATCCCCTGGACCTTCTTATTGACTATAAAACACAGAAATTGCATCCGAATTTAATACAAAAGGCACAATGCCGACTTAAGTACAAGTGGACTGACACTCTATCTCTCTATGATTTGAACCTCATCTGTGAGTTGAGTTTTAGGTTCCGATGCTTCACATAAGGTTTACTGTATTCCTTGGACCTTCTTATTGACGATGGAACACAGAAATTGCATCCGAATGTAATACAAATGGCGCAATGCCGACTTAAGTACAAGAGGACTGACACTCTAACTTTCTATGATTTGAACCTCTCCTGTGAGTCCAGTTTTAGATTCCGATGCTTCACTCCTGGTTTACTGTATTCCTTGGACTTACTTATTGACGATGAAACACAGAAATTGCATCCCAATTTAATACAAAAGGCATAATGCCGACTTAAGTACAAGAGGACTGACACTCTAACTTTCAATGATTTGAACCTCTCCTGTGAGCGCAGTTTTAGATTCCGAATCTTCACTTCAGGTTTACTGTATCCCTTGGACCTTCTTATTGACGATGAAACACAGAAATTGCATCCGAATTTAAAACAAAAGGCACAATGCCGACTTAAGTACAAGAGGATTGACACTCTAACTTTCTATGATTCGAACTTCTCCTGTGCGTCCAGTTTGGATTCCGATTCATCACTTCAGGTTTACTGTGTACCTTGGACCTTCTTATTGACGATGAAACACAGAAATTGCATACGAATTTAATACAAAAGGCACAATGCCGACTTAAGTAAAACAGGACTGACACTCTAAGTTTCTATGATTTGAACCTCTCCTGTGAGTCCAGTTTTAAATTCCGATGCTTCACTTCAGGTTTACTGTATCCCTTGGACCTTCTTATTGAAGATGAAACAAAGAAATTGCATCCAAATTTAATACAAAAGGCACAATGGCGACTTAAGTAAAAGAGGACTGACACTCTAACTTTCCATGATTTGAACCCCTCCTGTGAGTCCAGTTTTAGATTCCGATATTTCAGTTCAGGTTTACTGTATCCCTTGGACCTTCTTATTGACGATGAAACACTGAAATTGCATCCGAATTTAATACAAAAGGCACAATGCCGGTTTAAGTACAAGAGGACTGACACTCTGGCTTTCTATGATTTGAACCTCTCCTATGAGTCCAGTTTTAGATTCCGATGCTACACTTCAGGTTTACTGTATCCCTTGGACTTTCTTATTGACGATGAAACACAGAAAATATATCCGAGATTAATACAAAAGGGACAATGCCGACTTAAGTTCAAGAGGACTGACACTCTAACTTTCTATGATCTGAACCTCTTCTGTGAGCCCAGTTTTAGATATCGATGCTTCACTTCAGGTTTACTGTATCCCTTGGACCTTCTTATTGACGATGAAGCACAGAAATTGGATATGAATTTAATACAAATTGCACGATACCGATTTAAGTACAAGAGGACTGACACTCTAACTTTCTATGATTTGAACCTCTCCTGTGTGTCAGGTTTTAGATTCCGATGCTTCACTTCAGGTTTACTGTATCCTTTGGACGTTCTTATAGACGATGAAACACAGAAATTGCATCCGAATTTAATACAAAAGGCACAATGCCGACTTAAGTACAAGAGGACTGACACTCTAACTTTCTATGATTTGAACCTCTCCTGTGAGTCCAGTTTTAGATTCCGAGGCTTCACTTCAGGTTTCCTTTATACCTTGGAACATCTTATTGACGATGAAACACAGAAATTGCATCCGAATTAAATACAAAACTCACAATGCCGACTTAAGTACAAGAGGACTGTCACTCTAACTTTCTATGATTAGAACCTCTCCTGTGGGTCCAGTTTTGGATTCCGATGCTTCACTTCAAGTTTACTGTAACACTTGGACCTTCTTATAGACGATGAAACACAGAAATTGCATCCAAATTTAATACAAAGGGCACAATACCGACTTAAGTGAAAGAGGCCAGACACTCTAACTTTCTATGATTTGAACTTCTCCTGTGAGTCCAGTTTTAGATTCCGATGCTTCACTTCATGTTTACTATATCCCTTGGACCTTCTTATTGACGATGAAACACAGAAATTGCATCCGAATTTAATACAAAATGCACAATGCCGACTTAAGTACAAGAGGACTGACACTCTAACTTTCTATGATTTGAACTTTTTCCTGTGAGTCCAGTTTTGGATTCCAAACTTCAGGTTTACTTTATCCCCTGGACCTTCTTATTGACGATAAAACACAGAAATTGCATCCGAATTTAATACAAAAGGCACAATGCCGGTTTAAGTACAAGAGGACTGACACTCTGACTTTCTATGATTTGAACCTCTCCTGTGAGTCCAGTTTTAGATTCCGATGCTACACTTCAGGTTTACTGTATCCCTTGGACTTTCTTATTGACGATGAAACACAGAAAATATATCCGAGATTAATACAAAAGGGACAATGCCGACTTAAGTTCAGGAGGACTGACACTCTAACTTTCTATGATCTGAACCTCTTCTGTGAGTCCAGTTTTAGATTCCGATGCTTCACTTCTGGTTTACTGTATCCCTTGGACCTTCTTATTGACGATGAAGCACAGAAATTGGATCCGAATTTAATACAAATTGCACGATACCGATTTAAGTACAAGAGGACTGACACTCTAACTTTCTATGATTTGAACCTCTCCTGTGAGTCAGGTTTTAGATTCCGATGCTTCACTTCAGGTTTACTGTATCCTTTGGACGTTCTTATAGACGATGAAACACAGAAATTGCATCCGAATTTAATACAAAAGGCACAATGCCGACTTAAGTACAAGAGGACTGACACTCTAACTTTCTATGATTTGAACCTCTCCTGTGAGTCCAGTTTTAGATTCGGAGGCTTCACTTCAGGTTTCCTTTATACCTTGGAACATCTTATTGACGATGAAACACAGAAATTGCATCCTAATTAAATACAAAACTCACAATGCCGACTTAAGTACAAGAGGACTGTCACTCTAACTTTCTATGATTAGAACCTCTCCTGTGGGTCCAGTTTTGGATTCCGATGCTTCACTTCAAGTTTACTGTAACCCTTGGACCTTCTTATTGACGATGAAACACAGAAATTGCATCCGAATTTAATGCAAAAGGCACAATGCCGACATAAGTACAAGAGGACTGACACTCTAACTTTCTATAATTTGAACCTCTCCTGTGAGTCCAGTTTTAGATTCTGATCCTTCACTTCAGGTTTACTGTATCCCTTGGACCTTCTAATAGACGATGAAACACAGAAATTGCATCCGAATTTTATACAAGAGGCACAATGCCGATTTAAGTACAAGAGGACTGACACTCTGACTTTCTATGATTTGAACATACCCTGTGAGTCCAATTTTAGATTCCGACGCTTCACTTCAGGTTTACTTTATACCTTGGACCTTCTTATTGACGATGAAACACAGAAATTTCATCTGAATGTAATACAAAAGGCACAATGCCGACTTAAGTACAAGATGACTGACACTCTAACTTTCTATGATTTGAACCTCTCCTGTGAGTCCAGTTTTAGATTCCGATGCTTCACTTCATGTTAACTATATCCCTTGGACCTTCTTATTGACGATGAAACACAGAAATTGCATCCGATTTTAATACAAAATGCACAATGCCGACTTAAGTACAAGAGGACTGACACTCTAACTTTCTATGATTTGAACTTCTCCTGTGAGTCCAGTTTTAGATTCCAAACTTCAGGTTTACTTTATCCCCTGGACCTTCTTATTGACGATAAAACACAAAAATTGCATCCGAATTTAATACAAAAGGCACAATGCCGACATAAGTACAAGTGGACTGACACACTAACTTTCTATGATTTGAACCTCTCCTGTGAGTCCAGTTTTAGATTCCGAACTTCAGGTTTACTGTATCACCTGGACCTTCTTATTGACGATAAAACACAGAAATTGCATCCGAATTTAATACAAAAGGCACAATGCCGACTTAAGTACAAGTGGACTGACACTCCATCTCTCTATGAATTGAACCTCTTCTGTGAGTTGAGTTTTAGATTCCGATGCTTCACATCAGGTTTACTGTATTCCTTGGACCTTATTATTGACGATGGAACACAGAAATTGCATCCGAATGTAATACAAATGGCGCAATGCCGACTTAAGTACAAGAGGACTGACACTCTAACTTTCTATGATTTGAACCTCTCCTGTGAGTCCAGTTTTAGATTCCGATGCTTCACTCCTGGTTTACTGTATTCCTTGGACTTTCTTATTTACGATGAAACACAGAAATTGCATCCGAATTTAATACAAAAGGCATAATGCCGACTTAAGTACAAGAGGACTGACACTCTAACTTTCAATGATTTGAACCTCTCCTGTCAGCGCAGTTTTAGATTCCGAATCTTCACTTCAGGTTTACTGTATCCCTTGGACCTTCTTATTGACGATGAAACACAGAAATTGCATGCGAATTTAAAACAAAAGGCACAATGCCGACTTAAGTACAAGAGGATTGACACTCTAACTTTCTATGATTCGAACTTCTCCTGTGCGTCCAGTTTGGATTCCGATTCATCACTGCAGGTTTACTGTGTACCTTGGACCTTCTTATTGACGATGAAACACAGAAATTGCATCCGAATTTAATACAAAAAGCACAATGCCGACTTAAGTAAAAGAGGACTGACACTCTAAGTTTCTATGATTTGAACCTCTCCTGTGAGTCCAGTTTTAGATTCCGATATTTCAGTTCAGGTTTACTGTATCCCTTGGACCTTCTTATTGACGATGAAACACTGAAATTGCATCCGAATTTAATACAAAAGGCACAATGCCGGTTTAAGTACAAGAGGACTGACACACTGACTTTCTATGATTTGAACCTCTCCTATGAGTCCAGTTTTAGATTCCGATGCTACACTTCAGGTTTACTGTATCCCTTGGACTTTCTTATAGACGATGAAACACAGAAAATATATCCGAGATTAATACAAAAGGGACAATGCCGACTTAAGTACAAGAGGACTGACACTCTAACTTTCTATGATTTGAACCTCTCCTGTGAGTCCAGTTTTAGATTCCGATGCTTCACTCCTGGTTTACTGTATTCCTTGGACTTTCTTATTGACGATGAAACACAGAAATTGCATCCGAATTTAATACAAAAGGCATAATGCCGACTTAAGTACAAGAGGACTGACACTCTAACTTTCAATGATTTGAACCTCTCCTGTGAGCGCAGTTTTAGATTCCGAATCTTCACTTCAGGTTTACTGTATCCCTTGGACCTTCTTATTGACGATGAAACACAGAAATTGCATCCGAATTTAAAACAAAAGGCACAATGCCGACTTGAGTACAAGAGGATTGACACTCTAACTTTCTATGATTCGAACTTCTCCTGTGCGTCCAGTTTGGATTCCGATTCATCACTTCAGGTTTACTGTATCCCTTGGACCTTCTTATTGACGATGAAGCACAGAAATTGGATCCGAATTTAATACAAATTGCACGATACCGATTTAAGTACAAGAGGACTGACACTCTAACTTTCTATGATTTGAACCTCTCCTGTGAGTCAGGTTTTAGATTCCGAAGCTTCACTTCAGGTTTACTGTATCCTTTGGACGTTCTTATAGACGATGAAACACAGAAATTGCATCCGAATTTAATACATAAGGCACAATGCCGACTTAAGTACAAGAGGACTGACACTCTAACTTTCTATGATTTGAACCTCTCCTGTGAGTCCAGTTTTAGATTCCGAGGCTTCACTTCAGGTTTCCTTTATACCTTGGAACATCTTATTGACGATGAAACACAGAAATTGCATCCGAATTAAATACAAAACTCACAATGCCGACTTAAGTACAAGAGGACTGTCACTCTAACTTTCTATGATTAGAACCTCTCCTGTGAGTCCAGTTTTGGATTCCGATGCTTCACTTCAAGTTTACTGTAACCCTTGGACCTTCTTATTGACGATGAAACACAGAAATTGCATCCGAATTTAATGCAAAAGGCACAATGCCGACTTAAGTACAAGAGGACTGACACTCTAACTTTCTATAATTTGAACCTCTCCTGTGAGTCCAGTTTTAGATTCTGATCCTTCACTTCAGGTTTACTGTATCCCTTGGACCTTCTAATAGACGATGAAACACAGAAATTGCATCCGAATTTTATACAAGAAGCACAATGCCGATTTAAGTGCAAGAGGACTGACACTCTGACTTTCTATGATTTGAACATACCCTGTGAGTCCAATTTTAGATTCCGACGCTTCACTTCAGGTTTACTTTATACCTTGGACCTACTTATTGACGATGAAACACAGAAATTTCATCTGAATGTAATACAAAAGGCACAATGCCGACTTAAGTACAAGATGACTGACACTCTAACTTTCTATGATTTGAACCTCTCCTGTGAGTCCAGTTTTAGATTCCGATGCTTCACTTCATGTTAACTATATCCCTTGGACCTTCTTATTGACGATGAAACACAGAAATTGCATCCGAATTTAATACAAAATGCACAATGCCGACTTAAGTACAAGAGGACTGACACTCTAACTTTCTATGATTTGTACTTCTCCTGTGAGTCCAGTTTTAGATTCCGATGCTTCACTTGAGGTTTACTGTATCCCTTGGACCTTCATATAGACGATGAAACACAGAAATGGCATCCGACTTTAATACAAAAGGCACAATGCCGACTTAAGTACAAGAGGACTGACACTCTAACTTTCAATGATTTGAACCTCTCCTGTGAGTCCAGTTTTAGATTCCAAACTTCAGGTTTACTTTATCCCCTAAACCTTCTTATTGACGATAAAACACCGAAATTGCATCCGAATTTAATACAAAAGGCACAATGCCGACATAAGTACAAGTGGACTGACACACTAACTTTCTATAATTTGAACCTCTCCTGTGAGTCCAGTTTTAGATTCCGAACTTCAGGTTTACTGTATCACCTGGACCTTCTTATTGACGATAAAACACAGAAATTGCATCCGAATTTAATACAAAAGGCACAATGCCGACTTAAGTACAAGTGGACTGACACTCCATCTCTCTATGATTTGAACCTCTTCTGTGAGTTGAGTTTTAGATTCCGATGCTTCACATCAGGTTTACTGTATTCCTTGGACCTTATTATTGACGATGAAACACAGAAATTGCATCCGAATGTAATACAAATGGCGCAATGCCGACTTAAGTACAAGAGGACTGACACTCTAACTTTCTATGATTTGAACCTCTCCTGTTAGTCCAGTTTTAGATTCCGATGCTTCACTCCTGGTTTACTGTATTCCTTGGACTTTCTTATTGACGATGAAACACAGAAATTGCATCCGAATTTAATACAAAAGGCACAATGCCGACATAAGTGCAAGAGGACTGACACTCTAACTTTCTATGATTTGAACTTCTCCTGTGAGTCCAGTTTTAGATTCTGATGCTTCACTTGAGGTTTACTGTATCCCTTGGACCTTCATATAGACGATGAAACACAGAAATGGCATCCGACTTTAATACAAAAGGCACATTGCCGACTTAAGTACAAGAGGACTGACACTCTAACTTTCTATGATTTGAACCTCTCCTGTGAGTCCAGTTTTAGATTCCTAACTTCAGGTTTACTGTATCCCCTGGACCTTCTTATTGACGATGAAACACAGAAATTGCATCCGAATTTAATACAAAAGGCACTATGCCGACTTAAGTACAAGTGGACTGACACTCTATATCTCTATGATTTGAACCTCTTCTGTGAGTTGAGTTTTAGATTCCGATGCTTCAAATCAGGTTTGCTGTATTCCTTGGACATTCCTATTGACGATGAAACACAGAAATTGCATCCGAATGAAATACAAATGGCGCAATGCCGACTTAAGTACAAGAAGACTGACACTTTAACTTTCAATGATTTGAACCTCTCCTGTGAGTCCAGTTTTAGATTCCGATGCTTCATTTCAGGTTTCCTGTATCCCTTGGACCCTCTTATTGACGATGAAACACAGAAATTGCATCCGAATTTAATACAAAAGGCACAATGGCGACTTAAGTAAAAGAGTACTGACACTCTAACTTTCTATGATTTGAACCTCTCCTGTGAGTCCAGTTTTAGATTCCGATATTTCAGTTCAGGTTTACTGTATCCCTTGGACCTTCTTATTGACGATGAAACACAGAAATTGCATCCGAATTTAATACAAAAGGCACAATGCCGACTTACGTTCAAGAGGACTGACACTTTAACTTTCTATGATTTGAACCTCTCCTGTGAGTCCAGTTTTAGATTCCGATGCTTCACTTCAGGTTTACTGTATCCTTTGGACGTTCTTATAGACGATGAAACACAGAAATGGCATCCGAATTTAATACAAAAGGCACAATGTCGACTTAAGTACAAGAGGACTGACACTCTAACTTTCTATGATTTGAACCTCTCCTGTGAGTCCAGTTTTAGATTCCGATGCTTCACTTCAGGTTTCCTTTATACCTTGGAACTTCTTATTGACGATGAAACACAGAAATTGCATCCGAATTAAATACAAAACTCACATGCCGACTTAAGTACAAGAGGACCGTCATTCTAACTTTCTATGATTAGAACCTCTCCTGTGAGTCCAGTTTTGGATTCCGATGCTTCACTTCAAGTTTACTGTAACCCTTGGACCTTCTTATTGACGATGAAACACAGAAATTGCATCCGAATTTAATGCAAAAGGCACAATGCCGACTTAAGTACAAGAGGACTGACACTCTAACTTTCTATAATTTGAACCTCTCCTGTGAGTCCAGTTTTAGATTCTGATCCTTCACTTCAGGTTTACTGTATCCCTTGGACCTTCTAATAGACGATGAAACACAGAAATTGCATCCGAATTTTGCACAAAAGGCACAATGCCGACTTAAGTACAAGAGGACTGACACTCTAGCTTTCTATGATTTGAACCTCTCCTGTGAGTCAGGTTTTAGATTCCGATGCTTCACTTCAGGTTTACTGTATCCTTTGGACGTTCTTATAGACGATGAAACACAGAAATTGCATCCGAATTTAATACAAAAGGCACAATGCCGACTTAAGTACAAGAGGACTGACAATCTAACTTTCTATGATTTGAACCTCTCCTGTGAGTCCAGTTTTAGATTCCAATGCTTCACTTCAGGTTTCCTTTATACCTTGGAACTTCTTATTGACGATGAAACACAGAAATTGCATCCGAATTAAATACAAAACTCAAAATGCCGACTTAAGTACAAGAGGACTGTCACTCTAACTTTCTATGATTACAACCTCTCCTGTGAGTCCAGTTTTCGATTCCGATGCTTCACTTCAAGTTTACTGTAACCCTTGGACCTTCTTATTGACGATGAAACACAGAAATTGCATCCGAATTTAATGCAAAAGGCACAATGCCGACTTAAGTACAAGAGGACTGACACTCTAACTTTCTATAATTTGAACCTCTCCTGTGAGTCCAGTTTTAGATTCTGATCCTTCACTTCAGGTTTACTGTATCCCTTGGACCTTCTTATTGACGATGAAACACATAAATAGCATCCGAATTTAAAACAAAACGCACAAAGCCGACTTAAGTACAAGAGGACTGACACTCAAACTTTCTACGATTAGAACCTCTCCTGTTAGTCCAGTTTTAGATTCCGATGCTTCACTTCAGGTTTACTGTATAACTTGGACCTTCTTTTCGACGATGAACACATAAATTGCATCCGAATTTAATACAAAAAGCACAATGCCGATTTAAGTGCAAGAGGACTGACACTCTACCTTTCTATGATTTGAACCTCTCCTGTGTGTCCAGTTATAGATTCTGATGCTTCACTTCAGGTTTACTGTATCCTTTGGACCTTCTTATAAACGATGAAACACAGAAATTGCATCCAAATTTAATACAAAGGGCACAATGCCGACTTAAGTAAAAGAGGCCAGACACTCTAACTTTCTATGATTTGAACCTCTCCTGTGGGTTGAGTTTTAGATTCCGATGCTTCACTTCAGACCTACTGTAACCCTTGGACCTTCTTATTGACGATGAAACACAGAAATTGCATTCGAATTTAATACAAAAGGCACAATGCTGACTTAAGTACAAGAGGACTGACATTCTAACTTTCTATGATTTGAACCTCTCCAGTGAGTCCAGTTTTAGATTCCGAACTTCAGGTTTACTGTATCCCTTGGACCTTCCTATTGACGATGAAACGCAGAAATTGCATCCGAATTTAATACAAAAGTCACAATACCGTCTTAAATACAAAAGGACTGACACTCTAACTTACTGCTATTTGTACCTTTCCTGTGAGTCCAGTTTCAGATGCCGATGCTTCACTTCAGGTTTACCGTATGCCTTGGACTTCTTATTGACGATGAAACACAGAAATTGCATCCGAATGTAATAGAAAAGGCACAATGCCGACTTAAGTACAAGAGGACTCACACTATATATTTCTATGATTTAATTCTCTCCTGTGTGTCCAGCTTTAGATTCCGATGCTTCACTTCAGGTTTACTGTATGCCTTGGACCTTCTTTTTGACGATGAAACACAGAAATTGCCTCTGAATTTAAAACAATAGGCACAATGGCGACTTAAGTAAAAGAGGACTGACATTCTAACTTTCTATGATTTGAACCTCTCCTGTGAGTCCAGTTTTAGATTCCGATGCTTCACTTCAGGTTTACTGTATACCTTGGACCATCTTGAAGACGATGAAACACAGAAATTGCATCCGAACTAAATACAAAATGCACAATGCCGATTTAAGTACAAGAGAACTGACACTCTAACTTTCAATGATTTGAACTTCTCCTGTGAGTCCGGTTTTAGATTCCGATGCTTAAATTCAGGTTTACTGTATCCCTTGGATCTTCTTATTGACGATGAAACACATAAATAGCATCCGAATTTAAAACAAAAGGCACAATGCCGACTTAAGTACAAGACGACTGACACTCTAACTTTCTATGATTTGAACCTCTCCTGTGAGCCCAGTTTTAGATTCCGATGCTTCCCTTCAGGTTTACTGTATCCCTTGGACCTTCTTATTGACGATGAAACACAGAAAATGCATCCGAATTTAATACAAAATTCACAATGCCCACATAAGTACAAGAGGACTAACACTCTAACTTTCTATGATTTAACCTCTCCTGTGAGTCCAGTTTTAGTTTCCGATAATTAACTTCAGGTTTACTGTATCCCTTGGACCTTCTTGTTGACGATGAAACACAGAAATTGCATCCGAACTTAATACAAAAGGCACAATGCCGACTTAAGTACAAGAGGGTTTACACTCTAACCTTCTATGATTTGAACCTCTCCTGTGAGTCCTGTTTTGGATTCCGATGCTTCACCTGAGGTTTACTGTATCCCTTGGACCTTCTTATTGACGACGAAACACATAAATTGCATCCGAATTTAGAACAAAAGGCACAATGCCGACTTAAGTACAAGAGGACTGACACTCTAACTATCTATGATTTGAACCTCTCCTGTGACCCAGTTTTAGATTCCGATGCTTCCCTTCAGGTTTACTGTATCTCTTAAACCTTCTTATTGACGATGAAACACAGAAATTGCATCCGAAACTAATACAAAAGGCACAATGCCGACTTAAGTACAAGAGGACTAACACTCTAACTTTCTATGATTTGAACCTCTCCTGTGAGTCCAGTTTTAGTTTCCGATGCTTCACTTCAGGTTTCCTTTATAACTTGGAACTTCTTATTGACGATGAAACACAGAAATTGCATCCAAATTTAATACAAAATTCACAATGCCCACTTAAGTACAAGAGGACTAACACTCTAACTTTCTATGATTTGAACCTCTCCTGTGAGTCCAGTTTTAGATTCCGATAATTCACTTCAGGTTTACTGTATCCCTTGGACCTTCTTGTTGACGATGAAACACAGAAATTGCATCCGAATTTAATACAAAAGGCACAATGCCGACTTAAGTACAAGAGGGTTGACACTCTAACCTTCTATGATTTGAACCTCTCCTGTGAGTCCAGTTTTAGATTCCGATAATTCACTTCAGGTTTACTGTATCACCTGGACCTTCTTATTGACGATAAAACACAGAAATTGCATCCGAATTTAATACAAAAGGCACAATGCCGACTTAAGTACAAGTGGACTGACGCTCTATCTCTCTATGATTTGAACCTCTTCTGTGAGTTGAGTTTTAGATTCCGATGCTTCACATCAGGTTTACTGTATTCCTTGGATTTTGTTATTGACGATGAAACACAGGAATTGCATCCGAATGTAATACAAATGGCGCAATGCCGACCTAAGTACAAGAGGACTGACACTCTAACTTTCTATGATTTGAACCTCTCCTGTGAGTTATGTTTTAGATTCCGATGCTTCACTCCTGGTTTACTGTATTCCTTGAACTTTCTTATTGACGATGAAACACAGAAATTGCATCCGAATTTAATACAAAAGGCACAATGCCGATTTAAGTACAGGAGGACTGACACTCTAACTCTCTATGATTTGAACTTCTCCTGTGAGTCCAGTTTTAGATTCCGATGCTTCACTTGAGGTTTACTGTATCCCTTGGAACTTCATATAGACGATGAAACACAGAAATGGCATCCGACTTTAATACAAAAGGCACATTGGCGACTTAAGTACAAGAGGACTGACACTTTAACTTTCTATGATTTGAACCTCTCCTGTGAGTCCAGTTTTAGATTCCGAACTTCAGATTTACTGTATCCCCTGGACCTTCTTATTGACGATAAAACACAGAAATTGCATCCGAATTTAATACAAAAGGCACTATGCCGACTTAAGTACAAGTGGACTGACACTCTACCTCTCTATGATTTGAACTACTTCTGTGAGTTGAGTTTTAGATTCCGATTCTTCAAATCAGGTTTACTGTATTCCTTGGACCTTCTTATTGACGATGAAACACAGAAATTGCATCCGAATGTAATACAAATGGTGCAATGCCGACTTAAGAACAAGAATACTGACACTCTAACTTTCTATGATTTGAACCTCTCCTGTGAGTCCAGTTTTAGATTCCGATGCTTCACTCCTGGTTTACTGTATTCCTTGGACTTTCTTATTGACGATGAAACACAGAAATTGCATCCGAATTTAATACAAAAGGCATAATGCCGACTTAAGTACAAGAGGACTGACACTCTAACTTTATATGATTTGAACCTCTCCTGTGAGTCCAGTTTTAGATTCCGATGCATCACTTCAGGTTTACTGTATCCCTTGGACCTACTTATTGACGATGAAACACAGAAATTGCATCCGAATTTAAAACAAAAGGCACAATGCCGACTTAAGTACAAGAGGATTGACACTCTAACTTTCTATGATTCGAACTTCTCCTGTGAGTCCAGTTTTAGATTCCGATGCATCACTTCAGGTTTACTTGACGATGAAACACAGAAATTGCTTCTGAATTTAATACAAAATTCACAATGCCGACTTAAGTACAATAGGACTGACACTCTAACTTTCTATGATTCCAACCTCTCCTGTGAGTCCAGTTCTAGATTCCGATGCTTCACTTCAGGTTTGCTGTAACCCTTGGACCCTCTTATTTACGATGAAACACAGAAATTGCATCCGAATTTTATACAAAAGGCACAATGGCGACTTAAGTAAAAGAGTACTGACACTCTAACTTTCTATTATTTGAACCTCTCCTGTGAGTCCAGTCTTAGATTCCGATATTTCAGTTCAGGTTTACTGTATCCCTTGGACCTTCTTATTGACGATGAAACACAGAAATTGCATCCGAATTTAATACAAAAGGCACAATGTCGACTTACGTTCAAGAGGACTGACACTTTAACTTTCTATGATTTGAACCTCTCCTGTGAGTCCAGTTTTAGATTCCGATGCTTCACTTCAGGTTTACTGTATCCCTTGGACGTTCTTATAGACGATGAAACACAGAAATTGCATCCGAATTTAATACAAAATTCACAATGCCGACTTAAGTACAAGAGGACTAACACTCTAACTTTCTATGATTTGAACCTCTCCTGTGAAACCAGTTTTAGATTCCGATAATTCACTTCAGGTTTACTGTATCCCTTGGACCTTCTTGTTGACGATGAAACACAGAAATTGCATCCGAATTTAATACAAAAGGCACAATGCCGACTTAAGTACAAGAGGGTCGACACTCTAACCTTCTATGATTTGAACCTCTCCTGTGAGTCTTGTTTTGGATTCCGATGCTTCACCTGAGGTTTACTGTATCTCTTGGACCTTCTTATTGACGACGAAACACATAAATTGCATCCGAATTTAGAACAAAAGGCACAATGCCGACTTAAGTACAAAAGGACTGACACTCTAACTATCTATGATTTGAACCTCTCCTGTGACCCAGTTTTAAATTCCGATGCTTCCCTTCAGGTTTACTGTATCTCTTAAACCTTCTTATTGACGATGAAACACAGAAATTGCATCCGAATTTAATGAAAAAGGCACAATGCCGACTTAAGTACAGGGGGACTGACACTCTAACTTTCTATGATTTGAACCTCTCCTGTGAGTCCGCTTTTAGGTTCCGAACTTCAGGTTCACTGTATCCCTTGGACCTTCTTATTGACGATGAAACACAGAAATAGCATCCCAATTTAATACAAAAGGCACAATGCCGACTTAAACGCATGAGGACTGACACTCTAAGCTTCTATGATTTGAACTTGTCCTGTGAGTCCAGTTTTAGATTCCGATGCTTCACTTCAGGTTTACTGTATCCCTTGGACTTTCTTATTGACGATGAAACACAGAAATTACATCCGAATTTAATACAAATGTCACAATGCCGACCTAAGTACAAGAGGACTGACACTCTAACTTTCTATGATTTGAACCTCTCCTGTGAGTCCAGTTTTGGATTCCGATGCTTCACTTCAGGTTTACTGTAACCCTTGGACCTTCTTATTGACGATGAAACACGTAAATAGCATCCGAATTTAAAACAAAAGGCACAATGCCGACTTAAGTACTAGAGGACTGACACTCTTACTTTCTATGATTTGAACCTGTCCTGTGAGTCCAGTTTTAGATTCTGATTCTTCACTTCTGATTTACTGTATACCTTGGACCTTCTTATTGACGATGAAACACAGAAATTGCATCCGAATTTAATACAAATGGCACAATGCCGACTTAAGTACAAGAGGACTGAGACTCTAAGTTTCTATGATTTGAACCTGACCTGTGAGTCCAGTTTTAGATTCCGATGCTTCACTTCAGGTTTACTGTATCCCTTGGACCTTCTTATTGACGATGAAACACAGAAATTACAACCGAATTTAATACAAATGTCACAATGCCGACCTAAGTACAAGAGGACTGACACTCAAACTTTCTATGATTTGAACCTCTCCTGTGAGTCCAGTTTTGGATTCCGATGCTTCCCTTCAGGTTTACTGTAACCCTTGGACCTTCTTATTGACGATGAAACACATAAATAGCATCCGAAATTAAAACAAAAGGCACAATGCCGACTTACGTGCTAGAGGACTGACACTCTAACTTTCTATGATTTGAACCTCTCCTGTGAGTCCAGTTTTAGATTCCGATGCTTCCCTTGAGGTTTACTGTATCCCTTGGACCTTCGTATTGACGATGAAACACAGAAATTGCATCCGAATTTAATACAAAAGGCACAATGCCGACTTACGTGCTAGAGGACTGACACTCTAACTTTCTATGATTTGAACCTCTCCTGTGAGTCCAGTTTTAGTTTCCGATGCTTCACTTCAGGTTTCCTTTATAACTTGGAACTTCTTCTTGACGATGAAACACAGAAATTGCATCCGAATTTAATACAAAAGGCACAATGCCGACTTAAGTTCAAGAGGACTGATACTTTAACTTTCTGTGATTGGAACCTCTCCTGTGAGTCCAGTTTTAGATTCCGATGCTTCACTTCAGGTTTACTGTATAACTTGGACCTTCTTATTGACGATGAACACATAAATTGCATAAGAATTTAATACAAAAAGCACAAAGCTGACTTATGTACAAGAGGACTGACACTCTAACTTTCTATGATTTGAACCTCTCTTGTGAGTCCAGTTTTAGACTCCGATATTTCAGTTCAGGTTTACTGTATCCCTTGGACCTTCTTATTGACGATGAAACACAGAAATTGCATCCGAATTTAATACAAAAGGCACAATGCCAACTTAAGTTCAAGAGGACTGACACTCTAACTGTCTATGATTTGAACCTCTCCTGTGAGTCCAGTTTTAGATTCCGATGATTAACTTCAGGTTTACTGTATCCCTTGGACCTTCTTATTGACGAAGAGACACAGAAAATGCATCCGAATTTAATACAAAAGGCACATTGCCGACTTAAGTACAAGAGGACTGACACACTAGCTTTCTGTGATTTGAACCTCTCCTGTGAGTCCAGTTTTGGATTCCGATGCTTCACTTCAGGTTTACCGTAACCCTTGGACCTTCTTATTGACGATGAAACACATAAATAGCATCCGAATTTGAAACAAAACGCACAATGCCAACTTAAGTACAAGAGGACTGACACTCAAACTTTCTACGATTAGAACTTCTCCTGTGAGTCCAGTTTTAGATTCCGATGCTGCACTTCAGGTTCACTGTATACCTTGGACCTTCTTATTGCCGATGAACACATAAATTGCATCCGAATTTAATACAAAAAGCACAATGCCGACTTAAGTGCAAGAGGACTGACACTCTACCTTTCTATGATTTGAACCTCTCCTGTGAGTCCAGTTATAGATTCTGATGCTTCACTTCAGGTTTACTGTATCCCTTGGACCTTCTTATAAACGATGAAACACAGAAATTGCATCCAAATTTAATGCAAAGGGCACAATGCCGACTTAAGTAAAAGAGGCCAGACACTCTAACTTTCTATGATTTGAACGTCTCCTGTGGGTTGAGTTTTAGATTCCGATGCTTCACTTCAGGTCTACTGTAACCCTTGGACCTTCTTATTGACGATGAAACACAGAAATTGCATCCGAATTTAATACAAAAGGCACAATGCCGACTTATGTACAAGAGGACTCACACTATATATTTCTATGATTTAAACCTCTCCTGTGAGTCCAGTTTTAGATTCTGATGCTTCACTTCAGGTTTACTGTATGCCTTGGACCTTCTTTTTGACGATGAAACACAAAAATTGCCTCTGAATTTAAAATAATAGGCACAATGGCGACTTAAGTAAAAGAGGACTGACATTCTAACTTTCTATGATTTGAACCTCTCCTGTGAGTCCAGTTTTAGATTCCGATGCTTCACTTCAGGTTTACTGTATACCTTGGACCTTCTTGAAGACGATGAAACACAGAAGTTGCATCCGAATTAAATACAAAATGCACAACGCCGATTTAAGTACAAGAGGACTGACACTCTAACTTTCTATGATTTGAACTTCTCCTGTGAGTCCGGTTTTAGATTCCGATGCTTCAATTCAGGTTTACTGTATCCCTTGGACCTTCTTATTGACGATGGAACACATAAATAACATCCGAATTTAAAACAAAAGGCACAATGCCGACTTAAGTACAAGAGGACTGACACTCTAACTTTATATGATTTTAACCTCTCCTGTGAGTTGAGTTTTAGATTCCGATAATTCACTTCAGGTTTACTGTATCCCTTGGACCTTCTTGTTGACGATGAAACACAGAAATTGCATCCGAATTTAATACAAAAGGCACAATGCCGACTTAAGTACAAGAGGGTTGACACTCTAACCTTCTATGATTTGAACCTCTCCTGTGAGTCCTGTTTTGGATTCCGATGCTTCACCTGAGGTTTACTGTATCCCTTGTACCTTCTTATTGACGACGAAACACATAAAATGCATCCGAATTTAGAACAAAAGGCACAATGCCGACTTAAGTACAAGAGGACTGACACTCTAACTTTCTATGATTTTAACCTCTCCTGTGAGTTGGGTTTTAGATTCCGATGCTTCACATCAGGTTTACTGTATGCCTTGGACCTTCTTATTGACGATGAATCACAGAAATTGCATCCGAATTTAATACAAAAGGCACAATGCCGACTTAAGTACAAGAGGACTGACACTCTAACTTTCTATGATTTGAACCTCTCCTGTGAGTCCAGTTTTGGATTCCGATGCTTCACTTCAGGTTCACTGTAACCCTTGGACCTTCTTATTGACGACGAAACACGTAAATAGCATCCGAATTTAAAACAAAAGGCACAATGCCGACTTAAGTACTAGAGGACTGACACTCTAACTTTCTATGATTTGAACCTCTCCTGTGAGTCCAGTTTTAGATTCCGATTCTTCACTTCTGATTTACTGTGTACCTTGGACCTTCTTATTGACGATGAAACACAGAAATTGCATCCGAATTTAATACAAATGGCACAATGCCGACTTAAGTTCAAGAGGACTGACACTCTAAGTTTCTATGATTTGAACCTCTCCTGTGAGTCCAGTTATAGATTCTGATGCTTCACTTCAGGTTTACTGTTTCCCTTGGTCCTTCTTATAAACGATGAAACACAGAAATTGCATCCAAATTTAATGCAAAGGGCACAATGCCGACTTAAGTAAAAGAGGCCAGACACTCTAACTTTCTATGATTTGAACGTCTCCTGTGGGTTGAGTTTTAGATTCCGATGCTTCACTTCAGGTCTACTGTAACCCTTGGACCTTCTTATTGACGATGAAACACAGAAATTGCATCCGAATTTAATACAAAAGGCACAATGCCGACTTATGTACAAGAGGACTCACACTATATATTTCTATGATTTAAACCTCTCCTGTGAGTCCAGTTTTAGATTCCGATGCTTCACTTCAGGTTTACTGTATGCCTTGGACCTTCTTTTTGACGATGAAACACAAAAATTGCCTCTGAATTTAAAATAATAGGCACAATGGCGACTTAAGTAAAAGAGGACTGACATTCTAACTTTCTATGATTTGAACCTCTCCTGTGAGTCCAGTTTTAGATTCCGATGCTTCACTTCAGGTTTACTGTATACCTTGGACCTTCTTGAAGACGATGAAACACAGAAGTTGCATCCGAATTAAATATAAAATGCACAACGCCGATTTAAGTACAAGAGGACTGACACTCTAACTTTCTATGATTTGAACTTCTCCTGTGAGTCCGGTTTTAGATTCCGATGCTTCAATTCAGGTTTACTGTATCCCTTGGACCTTCTTATTGACGATGAAACATATAAATAGCATCCGAATTTAAAACAAAAGGCACAATGCCGACTTAAGTACTAGAGGACTGACACTCTAACTTTCTATGATATGAACCTCTCCTGTGAGTCCAGTTTTAGATTCCGATGCTTCCCTTCAGGTTTACTGTATCCCTTGGACCTTCTTATTGACGATGAAACACAGAAATTGCATCCGAATTTACTACAAAAGGCACAATGCCGACTTAAGTACAAGAGGACTGACACTCTAACTTGCTATGATTTGAACCTCTCCTGTGAGTCCAGTTTTTGATTCCGATGCTACACTTCAGGTTTACTTTATCCCTTGGACCTTCTTATAAATGATGAAACACAGAAATTGCATCCGAATTTAATACCAAAGGAACAATGCCGACTTAAATACAAGAGGACTGACACTCTAACTTTCTATGATTTGAACCTCTCTTGTGAGTACAGTTTTAGATTCCGATGCTTCACTTCCGGTTTACTGTATCCCTTGTACCTCCTTATTGACGTTGAAACAAAGAAATTGCATCCGAATTTAATATAAACGGCACAATGCCGACTTAAGTACAAGAGGACTGACACTCTAAACTTCCATGATTTGAACCTCTCCCGTGAGTCCAGTTTTAGTTTCCGATGCTTCACTTCAGGTTTCTTATATAACTTGGAACTTCTTCTTGACGATGAAACACCGAAATTGCATACGAATTTAATACAAAAGGCACTATGCCGACATAAGTTCAAGAGGACTGATACTTTAACTTTCTATGATTAGAACCTCTCCTGTGAGTCCAGTTTTAGATTCCGATGCTTCACTTCAGGTTTACTGTATCCCTTGGACCTTCTTATTGACGATGAAACACAGAAATTGCATCCGAATTTAATACAAAAGGCACAATGCCAACTTAAGTTCAAGAGGACTGACACTCTAACTGTCTATGATTTGAACCTCTCCTGTGAGTCCAGTTTTAGATTCCGATGATTCACTTCAGGTTTACTGTATCCCTTGGACCTTCTTATTGACGAAGAGACACAGAAAATGCATCCGAATTTAATACAAAAGGCACATTGCCGTCATAAGTACAAGAGCACTGACACACTAACTTTCTATGATTTGAACCTCTCCTGTGAGTCCAGTTTTGGATTCCGATGCTTCACTTCAGGTTTACTGTAACCCTTGGACCTTCTTATTGACGATGAAACACATAAATTGCATCCGAATTTAAAACAAAACGCACAATGCCGGCTTAAGTACAAGAGGACTGACACTCAAACTTTCTACGATTAGAACCTCTCCTGTGAGTCCAGTTTTAGATTCCGATGCTGCACTTCAGGTTTACTGTATAACTTGGACCTTCTTATTGCCGATGAACACATAAATTGCATCCGAATTTAATACAAAAAGCACAATGCCGACTTAAGTGCAAGAGGACTGACACTCTACCTTTCTATGATTTGAACCTCTCCTGTGAGTCCAGTTATAGATTCTGATGCTTCACTTCGGGTTTACTGTATCCCTTGGACCTTCTTATAAACGATGAAACACAGAAATTGCATCCAAATTTAATACAAAGGGCACAATGCCGACTTAAGTAAAAGAGGCCAGACACTCTAACTTTCTATGATTTGAACCTCTCCTGTGGGTTGAGTTTTAGATTCCGATGCCTCACTTCAGGTCTACTGTAACCCTTGGACCTTCTTATTGACGATGAAACACAGAAATTGCATCCGAATTTAATACAAAAGGCACAATGCCGACTTAAGTACAAGAGGACTCACACTATATATTTCTATGATTTAAACCTCTCCTGTGAGTCCAGTTTTAGATTCCGATGCTTCACTTCAGGTGTACTGTATGCCTTGGACCTTCTTTTTTACGATGAAACACAAAAATTGCCTCTGAATTTAAAAAAATAGGCACAATGGCGACTTAAGTAAAAGAGGACTGACATTCTAACTTTCTATGATTTGAACGTCTCCTGTGAGTCCAGTTTTAGATTCCGATGTTTCGCTTCAGGTTTACTGTATACCTTGGACCTTCTTGAAGACGATGAAACACAGAAGTTGCATCCGAATTAAATACAAAATGCACAACGCCGATTTAAGTACAAGAGGACTGACACTCTAACTTTCTATGATTTGAACTTCTCCTGTGAGTCCGGTTTTGGATTCCGATGCTTCAATTCAGGTTTACTGTATCCCTTGGACGTTATTATAGACGATGAAACACAGAAATTGCATCCGAATTTAATACAAAAGGCACAATGCCGACTTAAGTACAAGAGGACTGACACTCTAACTTTCTATGATTTGAACTTCTCCTGTGATTCCAGTTTTGGATTCCGATGCTTCACTTCAGGTTTACTGTAACCCTTGGACCTTCTTATTGACGATGAAACACATGAATAGCATACGAATTTAAAACAAAAGGCACAATGCCGACTTAAGTACAAGAGGACTGACACTCTAACTTTCTATGATTTTAACCTCTCCTGTGAGTTGAGTTTTAGATTCCGATAATTCACTTCAGGTTTACTGTATCCCTTGGACCTTCTTGTTGACGATGAAACACAGAAATGGCATCCGAATTTAATACAAAAGGCACAATGCCGACTTAAGTACAAGAGGGTTGACACTCTAACCTTCTATGATTTGAACCTCTCCTGTGAGTCCTGTTTTGGATTCCGATGCTTCACCTGAGGTTTACTGTATCCCTTGGACCTTCTTATTGACGACGAAACACATAAATTGCGTCCGAATTTAGAACAAAAGGCACGATGCCGATTTAAGTACAAGAGGACTGACACTCTAACTATCTATGATTTGAACCTCTCCTGTGACCCAGTTTTACATTCCGATGCTTCACATCAGGTTTACTGTATCCCTTGGACCTTCTTATTGACGACGAAACACATAAATTCCATCCGAATTTGAAACAAAATGCACAATGCCGCCTTAAGTACAAGAGGACTGACACTCTAACTACCTATGATCTAAACCCCTCCTGTGACCCAGTTTTAAATACCGATGCTTCCCTTCAGGTTTACTGTATCTCTTAAACCTTCTTATTGACGATGAAACACAGAAATTACATCCGAATTTAATACAAATGTCACAATGCCGACCTAAGTACAAGAGGACTGACACTCTAACTTTCTATGATTTGAACCTCTCCTGTGAGTCCAGTTTTGGATTCCGATGCTTCACTTCAGGTTTACTGTAACCCTTGGACCTTCTTATTGGCGATGAAACACAAAAATAGCATCCGAATTTAAAACAAAAGGCCCAATACCGACTTAAGTACTAGAGGACTGACACTCTAACTTTCTATGATTTGAACCTCTCCTGTGAGTCCAGTTTTAGATTCCGATGCTTCCCTTCAGGTTTACTGTATCCCTTGGACCTTCTTATTGACGATGAAACACAGAAATTGCATCCGAATTTAATACAAAAGGCACAATGCCGACTTAAGTACAAGAGGACTGACACTCTAACTTTCTTTGATTTGAACCTCTCCTGTGAGTCCAGTTTTAGATTCCGATGCTACACTTCAGGTTTACTTTATCCCTTGGACCTTCGTATAGACGATGAAACACAGAAATTGCATCCGAATTTAATACAAAAGGCACAATGCCGACTTAAGTTCAAGAGGACTGACACTCCAACTTTCTATGATTTGAACCTCTACTGTGAGTCCAGTTTTGGATTCCGATGCTTCACTTCAGGTTTACTGTAACCCTTGGACCTTCTTATTGATGATGAAACACATAAATAGCATCCGAATTTAAAACAAAACGCCCAATGCCGACTTAAGTACAAGAGGACTGACACCCAAACTTTCTACGATTAGAACCTCTCCTGTGAGACCAGCTTAAGATTCCGATGCTTCACTTCAGGTTTACTGTATAACTTGGACCTTCTTATTGACGATGAACACATAAATTGCATCCGAATTTAATACAAAAGGCACAAGGCAGACTTAAGTACAAGAGGACTGACACTCTAACTTACTGTGATTTGTACCTCTCCTGTGAGTCCAGTTTCAGATGCCGATGCTTCACTTCAGGTTTACCGTATACCTTGGACCTTCTTATTGACGATGAAACACAGAAATTGCATCCGAATTAAATACAAAATGCACAATGCAGATTTAAGTACAAGAGGACTGACACTCTACCTTTCTATGATTTGAACTTCTCCTGTGAGTCCGGTTTTAGATTCCGATGCTTCAATTCAGGATTACTGTATCCCTTGGACGTTATTATAGACGATGAAACACAGAAATTGCATCCGAATTTAATACAAAAGGCGCAATGCCGACTTAAGTACAAGAGGACTGACACTCTAACTTTCTATGATTTGAACTTCTATTGTGAGTCCAGTTTTGGATTCCGATGCTTCACTTCAGGTTTACTGTAACCCTTGGACTTTGTTATTGACGATGAAACACATAAATAGCATCCGAATTTAAAACAAAAGGCACAATGCCGACTTAAGTACAAGAGGACTGACACTCTAACTTTCTATGATTTGAACCTCTCCTGTGAGTCCAGTTTTAGATTCCGATGCTACCCTTCAGGTTTACTGTATCCCTTGGACCTTCTTATTGACGATGAAACACAGAAATTGCATCCGAATTTAATACAAAATTCACAATGCCGACTTAAGTACAAGAGGACTAACACTCTAACTTTCTATGATTTGAACCTCTCCTGTGAGTCCAGTTTTAGATTCCGATAATTCACTTCAGGTTTACTGTATCCCTTGGACCTTCTTGTTGACGATGAAACACAGATATTACATCCGAATTTAATACCAAAGGCACAATGCCGACTTGAATACAAGAGGACTGACACTCTAACTTTCTATGATTTGAACCTCTCCTGTGAGTACAGTATTAGATTCCGATGCTTCACTTCAGGTTTACTGTATCCCTTGTACCACCTTATTGACGTTGAAACAAAGAAATTGCATCCGAATTTAATACAAAATTCACAATGCCGACTTAAGTACAAGAGGACTAACACTCTAACTTTCTATGATTTGAACCTCTCTTGTGATTCCAGTTTTAGATTCCGAACTTCAGGTTTACTGTATCCCTCGGACCTTCTTTTTGACTATGAAAGACAGAAATTGCATCCGAATTTAATACAAAAGTCACAATGCCGTCTTAAGTACAAGAGGTCAGACACTCTAACTTACTGTGATTTGTACCTCTCCTGTGAGTCCAGTTTCAGATGCCGATGCTTCACTTCAGGTTTACCGTATACCTTGGACCTTCTTATTGACGATGAAACACAGATATTGCATCCGAATTTAATACAAAAGGCACAATGCCGACTTAAGTATAAGAGGACTCACACTATATATTTCTATGATTTAAACCTCTCCTGTGAGTCCAGTTTTAGATTCCGATGCCTTACTTCAGGTTTACTGTATGCCTTGGACCTTTTTTTTGACGATGAAACACAGAAATTGCCTCTGAATTTAATACAATAGGCACAATGGCGACTTAAGTAAAAGAGGACTGACATTCTAACTTTCTATGATTTGATCCTCTTCTGTGAGTCCAGTTTTAGATTCCGATGCTTCTCTTCAGGTTTACTGTATACCTTGGACCTTCTTGAAGACGATGAAACACAGAAATTGCATCCGAATTAAATACAAAATGCACAATGCCGATTTAAGTACAAGAGGACTTGACACTCTAACTTTCTATGATTTGAACTTCTCCTGTGAGTCAGGTTTTAGATTCCGATGCTTCAATTCAGGATTACTCAATCCCTTGGACGTTATTATAGACGATGAAACACAGAAATTGCATCCGAATTTAATACAAAAGGCACAATGCCGACTTAAGTACAAGAGGACTGACACTCTAACTTTCTATGATTTGAACTTCTCCTGTGAGTCCAGTTTTGGATTCCGATGCTTCACTTCAGGTTTACTGTAACCCTTGAACTTTGTTATTGACGATGAAACACATAAATAGCATCCGAATTTAAAACAAAAGGCACAATGCCGACTTAAGTACAAGAGGACTAACACTCTAACTTTCTATGATTTGAACCTCTCCTGTGAGTCCAGTTTTAGATTCCGATGCTACCCTTCAGGTTTACTGTATCCCTTGGACCTTCTTATTGACGATGAAACACATAAATAGCATCCGAATTTAAAACAAAAGGCACAATGCCGACTTAAGTACAAGAGGACTGACACTCTAACTTTCTATGATTTGAACCTCTCCTGTGAGTCCAGTTTTAGATTCCGATGCTACCCTTCAGGTTTACTGTATCCCTTGGACCTTCATATTGACGACGAAACACATAAATTGCATCCGAATTTAGAACAAAAGGCACAATGCCGACTTAAGTACAAGAGGACTGACATTCTAACTATCTATGATTTGAACCTCTCCTGTGACCCAGTTTTGTATTCCGATGCTTCCCTTCAGGTTTACTGTATCTCTTAAACCTTCTCATTGTCGATGAAACACAGAAATTGCATCTGAATTTGATACAAAAGGCACAATGCCGACTTAAGTACAAGAGGACTAACACTCTAACTTTCTATGATTTGAACCTCTCCTGTGAGTCCAGTTTTAGATTCCGATGCTTCACTTCAGGTTTCCTTTATACCTTGGAACTTCTTGTTGACGATGGAGCACAGAAATAGCATCTGAATTAAATACAAAACTCACAATGCCGACTTAAGTACAAGAGGACTGCCACTCTAACTTTCTATGATTTTAACCTCTCCTGTGAGTTGAGTTTTAGATTCCGATGCTTCACATCAGGTTTACTGTATCCCTTGGACCTTCTTATTCACGATGAATCACAGAAATTGCATCCGAATTTAATACAATTGTCACAATGCCGACCTAAGTACAAGAGGACTGACACTCTAACTTTCTATGATTTGAACCTCTCCTGTGAGTCCAGTTTTGGATTCCGATGCTTCACTTCAGGTTTACTGTAACCCTTGGACCTTCTTATTGACGATGAAACACATAAATAGCATCCGAATTTAAAACAAAAGGCACAATGCCGACTTAAGTACTAGAGGACTGACACTCTAATTTTCCATGATTTGAACCTCTCCTGTGAGTCCAGTTTTAGTTTCCTATGCTTCACATCAGATTTCCTTTATAACTTGGAACTTCTTATTGACGATGAAACACAGAAATTGCATCCGAATTTAATACAAAAGGCACAATGCCGACTTAAGTTCAAGAGGACTGACACTTTAACTTTCAATGATTACAACCTCTCCTGTGAGTCCAGTTTTAGATTCCGATGCTTCACTTCAGGTTTACTGTATCCCTTGGACCTTCTTATTGACGATGAACACATAAATTGCATCAGAATTTAATACAAAAGGCAAAATGCTGACTTATGTACAAGAGGACTGACACTCTAACTTTCTATGATATGAACCTCTCCTGTGTTTCCAGTTTTAGATTCCGATGATTCACTTGAGGTTCACTGTATCCCTTGGACCTTCTTATTGACGATTAAACACAGAAATTGCATCCGTATTTAATACAAAAAGCACAATGCCGACTTAAGTGCAAGTGGACTGACACTCTACCTTTCTATGATTTGAACCTCTCCTGTGAGTCCAGTTATAGATTCTGATGCTTCACTTCAGGTTTACTGTAACCCTTGGACCTTCTTATTGACGATGAAACACAGAAATTGCATTCGAATTTAATACAAAAAGCACAATGCTGACTTAAGTACAAGAGGACTGAGTCTCTAATTTCCTATGATTTGAACCTCTCCTGTGAGTCCAGTTTTAGATTCTTCACTTCAGGTTTACTGTATCCCTTGGACCTTCTTATTGACGATGAAACACATAAATAGCATCCGAATTTAAAACAAAGGCACAATGCCGACTTAAGTACTAGAGGACTGACACTCTACCTTTCTATGATTTGTACCTCTCCTGTGAGTCCAGTTTCAGATGCCGATGCTTCACTTCAGGTTTACCGTATACCTTGGACCTTCTTATTGACGATGAAACACAGAAATTGTTTCCGAATTTAATACAAGAGGCACAATGCCGACTTAAGTACAAGATGACGCACACTATGTATTTCTATGATTTAAACCTCTCCTGTGAGTCCAGTTTTAGATTCCGATGCTTCACTTCAGGTTTACTGTATGCCTTGGACCTTCTTTTTGACGATGAAACACAGAAATTGCCTCTGAATTTAATACAATAGGCACAATGGCGACTTAAGTAAAAGAGGACTGACATTCTAACTTTCTATGATTTGAACCTCTCCTGTGATTCCAGTTTTAGATTATGATGCTTCACTTCAGGTTTACTGTATACCTTGGACCTTCTTGAAGACGATGAAACACAGAAATTGCATCCGAATTAAATACAAAATGCACAATGTCGATTTAAGTACAAGAGGACTGACACTCTAACTTTCTATGATTTGAACTTCTCCTGTGAGTCCGGTTTTAGATTCCGATGCTTCAATTCAGCTTTACTGTGTCCCTTGGACGTTATTATAGACGATGAAACACAGAAATTGCATCCGAATTTAATACAAAAGGCACAATGCCGACTTAAGTACAAGAGGACTGACACTCTAACTTTCTATGATTTGAACTTCTCCTGTCAGTCCAGTTTTGGATTCCGATGCTTGACTTCAGGTTTACTGTAACCCTTGGACCTTCTTATTGACGATGAAACACATAAATAGCATCCGAATTTAAAACAAAAAGCACAATGCCGACTTAAGTACAAGAGGACTGACGCACTAACTTTCTATGATTTGAACCTCTCCTGTGATTCCAGTTTTAGGTTCCGAACTTCACGTTTACTGTATCCCTTGGACCTTCTTATTGACGATGAAACACAGAAATTGCATCCGAATTTAATACAAAAGGCACAATGCCGACTTAAGTACAAGAGGACTGACACTCTACCTATCTATGATTTTAACCTCTGGTCTGAGTTGAGTTTTAGATTCCGATGCTTCACTTCAGGTTTACTGTATCCCTTGGACCTTCTTATTGACGATGAAACACACAAATTGTATCCGAATTTAATACAAAAGGCACAATGCCGACTTAATTACAAGAGGACTGACACTCTAACTTTCTATGATTAGAACTCTCCTGTGAGTCCAGTTTTAGATTCCGATGCTTCACTTCAGGTTTACTGTATCCCTTGGACCTTCTTATTGACGATGAAACACAGAAATTGCATCGGAATTTAATACAAAAGTCACAATGCCGACTTAAGTTCAAGAGGCTTGACGCTGTAACTGTCTATGACTTGAACCTCTCCTGTGAGTCCAGTTTTAGATTCCAATGATTCACTTCAGGTTTACTGTATGCCTTGGACCTTCTTTTTGACTATGAAACACAGATATTGCATCCGAATTTAATACAAAAGGCACAATGCCGACTTCAGTATAAGAGGACTCACACTATATATTTCTATGATTTAAACCTCTCCTGTGAGTCCAGTTTTAGATTCCGATGCCTCACTTCAGGTTTACTGTATGCCTTGGACCTTTTTTTTGACGATGAAACACAGAAATTGCCTCTGAATTTAATACAATAGGCACAATGGCGACTTAAGTAAAAGAGGACTGACATTCTAACTTTCTATGATTTGATCCTCTTCTGTGAGTCCAGTTTTAGATTCCGATGCTTCTCTTCAGGTTTACTGTATACCTTGGACCTTCTTGAAGACGATGAAACACAGAAATTGCATCCGAATTAAATACAAAATGCACAATGCCGATTTAAGTACAAGAGGACTTGACACTCTAACTTTCTATGATTTGAACTTCTCCTGTGAGTCAGGTTTTAGATTCCGATGCTTCAATTCAGGATTACTCAATCCCTTGGACGTTATTATAGACGATGAAACACAGAAATTGCATCCGAATTTAATACAAAAGGCACAATGCCGACTTAAGTACAAGAGGACTGACACTCTAACTTTCTATGATTTGAACTTCTCCTGTGAGTCCAGTTTTGGATTCCGATGCTTCACTTCAGGTTTACTGTAACCCTTGAACTTTGTTATTGACGATGAAACACATAAATAGCATCCGAATTTAAAACAAAAGGCACAATGCCGACTTAAGTACAAGAGGACTGACACTCTAACTTTCTATGATTTGAACCTCTCCTGTGAGTCCAGTTTTAGATTCCGATGCTACCCTTCAGGTTTACTGTATCCCTTGGACCTTCTTATTGACGATGAAACACATAAATAGCATCCGAATTTAAAACAAAAGGCACAATGCCGACTTAAGTACAAGAGGACTGACACTCTAACTTTCTATGATTTGAACCTCTCCTGTGAGTCCAGTTTTAGATTCCGATGCTACCCTTCAGGTTTACTGTATCCCTTGGACCTTCATATTGACGACGAAACACATAAATTGCATCCGAATTTAGAACAAAAGGCACAATGCCGACTTAAGTACAAGAGGACTGACATTCTAACTATCTATGATTTGAACCTCTCCTGTGACCCAGTTTTGTATTCCGATGCTTCCCTTCAGGTTTACTGTATCTCTTAAACCTTCTCATTGTCGATGAAACACAGAAATTGCATCTGAATTTGATACAAAAGGCACAATGCCGACTTAAGTACAAGAGGACTAACACTCTAACTTTCTATGATTTGAACCTCTCCTGTGAGTCCAGTTTTAGATTCCGATGCTTCACTTCAGGTTTCCTTTATACCTTGGAACTTCTTGTTGACGATGGAGCACAGAAATAGCATCTGAATTAAATACAAAACTCACAATGCCGACTTAAGTACAAGAGGACTGCCACTCTAACTTTCTATGATTTTAACCTCTCCTGTGAGTTGAGTTTTAGATTCCGATGCTTCACATCAGGTTTACTGTATCCCTTGGACCTTCTTATTCACGATGAATCACAGAAATTGCATCCGAATTTAATACAATTGTCACAATGCCGACCTAAGTACAAGAGGACTGACACTCTAACTTTCTATGATTTGAACCTCTCCTGTGAGTCCAGTTTTGGATTCCGATGCTTCACTTCAGGTTTACTGTAACCCTTGGACCTTCTTATTGACGATGAAACACATAAATAGCATCCGAATTTAAAACAAAAGGCACAATGCCGACTTAAGTACTAGAGGACTGACACTCTAATTTTCCATGATTTGAACCTCTCCTGTGAGTCCAGTTTTAGTTTCCTATGCTTCACATCAGATTTCCTTTATAACTTGGAACTTCTTATTGACGATGAAACACAGAAATTGCATCCGAATTTAATACAAAAGGCACAATGCCGACTTAAGTTCAAGAGGACTGACACTTTAACTTTCAACGATTACAACCTCTCCTGTGAGTCCAGTTTTAGATTCCGATGCTTCACTTCAGGTTTACTGTATCCCTTGGACCTTCTTATTGACGATGAACACATAAATTGCATCAGAATTTAATACAAAAGGCAAAATGCTGACTTATGTACAAGAGGACTGACACTCTAACTTTCTATGATATGAACCTCTCCTGTGTTTCCAGTTTTAGATTCCGATGATTCACTTGAGGTTCACTGTATCCCTTGGACCTTCTTATTGACGATTAAACACAGAAATTGCATCCGTATTTAATACAAAAAGCACAATGCCGACTTAAGTGCAAGTGGACTGACACTCTACCTTTCTATGATTTGAACCTCTCCTGTGAGTCCAGTTTCAGATGCCGATGCTTCACTTCAGGTTTACCGTATACCTTGGACCTTCTTATTGACGATGAAACACAGATATTGCATCCGAATTTAACACAAAAGGCACAATGCCGACTTAAGTATAAGAGGACTCACACTATATATTTCTATGATTTAAACCTCTCCTGTGAGTCCAGTTTTAGATTCCGATGCCTCACTTCAGGTTTACTGTATGCCTTGGACCTTTTTTTTGACGATGAAACACAGAAATTGCCTCTGAATTTAATACAATAGGCACAATGGCGACTTAAGTAAAAGAGGACTGACATTCTAACTTTCTATGATTTGATCCTCTTCTGTGAGTCCAGTTTTAGATTCCGATGCTTCTCTTCAGGTTTACTGTATACCTTGGACCTTCTTGAAGACGATGAAACACAGAAATTGCATCCGAATTAAATACAAAATGCACAATGCCGATTTAAGTACAAGAGGACTTGACACTCTAACTTTCTATGATTTGAACTTCTCCTGTGAGTCAGGTTTTAGATTCCGATGCTTCAATTCAGGATTACTCAATCCCTTGGACGTTATTATAGACGATGAAACACAGAAATTGCATCCGAATTTAATACAAAAGGCACAATGCCGACTTAAGTACAAGAGGACTGACACTCTAACTTTCTATGATTTGAACTTCTCCTGTGAGTCCAGTTTTGGATTCCGATGCTTCACTTCAGGTTTACTGTAACCCTTGAACTTTGTTATTGACGATGAAACACATAAATAGCATCCGAATTTAAAACAAAAGGCACAATGCCGACTTAAGTACAAGAGGACTGACACTCTAACTTTCTATGATTTGAACCTCTCCTGTGAGTCCAGTTTTAGATTCCGATGCTACCCTTCAGGTTTACTGTATCCCTTGGACCTTCTTATTGACGATGAAACACATAAATAGCATCCGAATTTAAAACAAAAGGCACAATGCCGACTTAAGTACAAGAGGACTGACACTCTAACTTTCTATGATTTGAACCTCTCCTGTGAGTCCAGTTTTAGATTCCGATGCTACCCTTCAGGTTTACTGTATCCCTTGGACCTTCATATTGACGACGAAACACATAAATTGCATCCGAATTTAGAACAAAAGGCACAATGCCGACTTAAGTACAAGAGGACTGACATTCTAACTATCTATGATTTGAACCTCTCCTGTGACCCAGTTTTGTATTCCGATGCTTCCCTTCAGGTTTACTGTATCTCTTAAACCTTCTCATTGTCGATGAAACACAGAAATTGCATCTGAATTTGATACAAAAGGCACAATGCCGACTTAAGTACAAGAGGACTAACACTCTAACTTTCTATGATTTGAACCTCTCCTGTGAGTCCAGTTTTAGATTCCGATGCTTCACTTCAGGTTTCCTTTATACCTTGGAACTTCTTGTTGACGATGGAGCACAGAAATAGCATCTGAATTAAATACAAAACTCACAATGCCGACTTAAGTACAAGAGGACTGCCACTCTAACTTTCTATGATTTTAACCTCTCCTGTGAGTTGAGTTTTAGATTCCGATGCTTCACATCAGGTTTACTGTATCCCTTGGACCTTCTTATTCACGATGAATCACAGAAATTGCATCCGAATTTAATACAATTGTCACAATGCCGACCTAAGTACAAGAGGACTGACACTCTAACTTTCTATGATTTGAACCTCTCCTGTGAGTCCAGTTTTGGATTCCGATGCTTCACTTCAGGTTTACTGTAACCCTTGGACCTTCTTATTGACGATGAAACACATAAATAGCATCCGAATTTAAAACAAAAGGCACAATGCCGACTTAAGTACTAGAGGACTGACACTCTAATTTTCCATGATTTGAACCTCTCCTGTGAGTCCAGTTTTAGTTTCCTATGCTTCACATCAGATTTCCTTTATAACTTGGAACTTCTTATTGACGATGAAACACAGAAATTGCATCCGAATTTAATACAAAAGGCACAATGCCGACTTAAGTTCAAGAGGACTGACACTTTAACTTTCAATGATTACAACCTCTCCTGTGAGTCCAGTTTTAGATTCCGATGCTTCACTTCAGGTTTACTGTATCCCTTGGACCTTCTTATTGACGATGAACACATAAATTGCATCAGAATTTAATACAAAAGGCAAAATGCTGACTTATGTACAAGAGGACTGACACTCTAACTTTCTATGATATGAACCTCTCCTGTGTTTCCAGTTTTAGATTCCGATGATTCACTTGAGGTTCACTGTATCCCTTGGACCTTCTTATTGACGATTAAACACAGAAATTGCATCCGTATTTAATACAAAAAGCACAATGCCGACTTAAGTGCAAGTGGACTGACACTCTACCTTTCTATGATTTGAACCTCTCCTGTGAGTCCAGTTATAGATTCTGATGCTTCACTTCAGGTTTACTGTAACCCTTGGACCTTCTTATTGACGATGAAACACAGAAATTGCATTCGAATTTAATACAAAAAGCACAATGCTGACTTAAGTACAAGAGGACTGAGTCTCTAATTTCCTATGATTTGAACCTCTCCTGTGAGTCCAGTTTTAGATTCTTCACTTCAGGTTTACTGTATCCCTTGGACCTTCTTATTGACGATGAAACACATAAATAGCATCCGAATTTAAAACAAAGGCACAATGCCGACTTAAGTACTAGAGGACTGACACTCTACCTTTCTATGATTTGTACCTCTCCTGTGAGTCTAGTTTCAGATGCCGATGCTTCACTTCAGGTTTACCGTATACCTTGGACCTTCTTATTGACGATGAAACACAGAAATTGTTTCCGAATTTAATACAAGAGGCACAATGCCGACTTAAGTACAAGATGACGCACACTATGTATTTCTATGATTTAAACCTCTCCTGTGAGTCCAGTTTTAGATTCCGATGCTTCACTTCAGGTTTACTGTATGCCTTGGACCTTCTTTTTGACGATGAAACACAGAAATTGCCTCTGAATTGAATACAATAGGCACAATGGCGACTTAAGTAAAAGAGGACTGACATTCTAACTTTCTATGATTTGAACCTCTCCTGTGATTCCACTTTTAGATTATGATGCTTCACTTCAGGTTTACTGTATACCTTGGACCTTCTTGAAGACGATGAAACACAGAAATTGCATCCGAATTAAATACAAAATGCACAATGTCGATTTAAGTACAAGAGGACCGACACTCTAACTTTCTATGATTTGAACTTCTCCTGTGAGTCCGGTTTTAGATTCCGATGCTTCAATTCAGCTTTACTGTGTCCCTTGGACGTTATTATAGACGATGAAACACAGAAATTGCATCCGAATTTAATACAAAAGGCACAATGCCGACTTAAGTACAAGAGGACTGACACTCTAACTTTCTATGATTTGAACTTCTCCTGTCAGTCCAGTTTTGGATTCCGATGCTTGACTTCAGGTTTACTGTAACCCTTGGACCTTCTTATTGACGATGAAACACATAAATAGCATCCGAATTTAAAACAAAAAGCACAATGCCGACTTAAGTACAAGAGGACTGACGCACTAACTTTCTATGATTTGAACCTCTCCTGTGATTCCAGTTTTAGGTTCCGAACTTCACGTTTACTGTATCCCTTGGGCCTTCTTATTGACGATGAAACACAGAAATTGCATCCGAATTTAATACAAAAGGCACAATGCCGACTTAAGTACAAGAGGACTGACACTCTACATATCTATGATTTTAACCTCTGGTCTGAGTTGAGTTTTAGATTCCGATGCTTCACTTCAGGTTTACTGTATCCCTTGGACCTTCTTATTGACGATGAAACACACAAATTGTATCCGAATTTAATACAAAAGGCACAATGCCGACTTAATTACAAGAGGACTGACACTCTAACTTTCTATGATTAGAACTCTCCTGTGAGTCCAGTTTTAGATTCCGATGCTTCACTTCAGGTTTACTGTATCCCTTGGACCTTCTTATTGACGATGAAACACAGAAATTGCATCGGAATTTAATACAAAAGTCACAATGCCGACTTAAGTTCAAGAGGCTTGACGCTGTAACTGTCTATGACTTGAACCTCTCCTGTGAGTCCAGTTTTAGATTCCAATGATTCACTTCAGGTTTACTGTATCCCTTGTACCTTCTTATTGACGAAGAAACCAAGAAATTGCATCCGAATTAAATACAAAATGCACAGTTTCGATTTAAGTACAAGAGGACTGACACTCTAACTTTCTATGATTTGAACTTCTCCAGTGAGTCCGGTTTTAGATTCCAATGCTTCACTTCAGGTTTACTGTATCCCTTGGACGTTATTATAGACGATGAAACACAGAAATTGCATCCGAATTTAATACAAAAGGCACAATGCCTACTTAAGTACAAGAGGCCAGACTCTCTAACTTTCTATGATGTGAACCTCCCCTGTGAGTCCAGTTTTAGATTCCGATGCTTCACTTCAAGTTTCCTGTATCCCTTGGACGTTCTTATTGACGATAAAACACAGAAATTGCATCCGAATTTAATACAAAAGGCACAATGCCGACTTAAGTACAAGAGGACTGACACTCCAACTTTCTATGATTTGAACCTCTCCTGTGAGTCCAGTTTTAGGTTCCGAACTTCAGGTTTACTGTATCCCATGGACCTTCTTATTGACGATGAAACACAGAAATTGCATCCGAATTTAATACAAAAGGCACAATGCCGACTTAAGTACAAGAGGACTGACACTCTAACTCTCTATGATTTTAACCTCTCCTGTGAGTCCACTTTTATATTCCGGTGCTTCACATAAGGTTTACTGTATCCCTTGGACCTTCTTATTGACGAAGAGACACAGAAATTGCATCCGAATTTAATACAAAAGGCACAATGCCGACTTAAGAACAAGAGGACTGACACTCTAACTTTCTATGATTTGAACTTCTCCTGTGAGTCCAGTTTTGGATTCCGATGCTTCACTTCAGGTTTACTGTAACCTTTGGACTTTGTTATTGACGATGAAACACATAAATAGCATCCGAATTTAAAACAAAAGGCACAATGCCGACTAAAGTACAAGAGGACTGACACTCTAACTTTCTATGATTTGAACCTCTCCTGTGAGTCCAGTTTTAGATTCCGATGCTACCCTTCAGGTTTACTGTATCCCTTGGACCGTCTTATTGACGATGAAACACAGAAATTGCATCCGAATTTAATACAAAATTCACAATGCCGACTTAAGTACAAGAGGACTAACACTCTAACTTTCTATGATTTGAACCTCTCCTGTGAGTCCAGTTTTAGATTCCGATAATTCACTTCAGGTTTACTGTATCCCTTGGACCTTCTTGTTGGCGATGAAACACAGAAATTACATCCGAATTTAATACAAAAGGCACAATGCCGACTTAAGTACAAGAGGGTTGACACTCTAACCTTCTATGATTTGAACCTCTCCTGTGAGTCCTGTTTTGGATTCCCATGCTTCACCTGAGTTTTACTGTATCCCTTGGACCTTCTTATTGACGACGAAACACATAAATTGCATCCGAATTTAGAACAAAAGGCACAATGCCGACTTAAGTACAAGAGGACTGACACTCTAAATATCTATGATTTGAACCTCTCCTGTGACCCAGTTTTATATTCCGATGCTTCCCTTCAGGTTTACTGTATCTCTTAAACCTTCTCATTGACGATGAAACACAGAAATTGCATCTGAATTTGATACAAAAGGCACAATGCCGACTTAAGAACAGGAGGACTGACACTCTAACTTACTGTGATTTGTACCTCTCCTGTGAGTCCAGTTTCAGATGCCGATGCTTCACTTCAGGTTTACTGTATACCTTGGACCTTCTTATTGACGATGAAACACAGAAATTGCATCCGAATTTAATACAAAAGGCACAATGCCGACTTAAGTACAAGAGGACTCACACTATATATTTCTATGATTTAAACCTCTCCTGTGAGTCCAGTTTTAGATTCCGATGCTTCACTTCAGGTTTACTGTATGCCTTGGACCTCTTTTTTGACGATGAAACACAGAAATTGCCTCTGAATTTAATACAATAGGCACAATGGCGACTTAAGTAAAAGAGGACTGACATTCTAACTTTCTATGATTTGATCCTCTTCTGTGAGTCCAGTTTTAGATTCCGATGCTTCTCTTCAGGTTTACTGTATACCTTGGACCTTCTTGAAGACGATGAAACACAGAAATTGCATCCGAATTAAATACAAAATGCACAATGCCGATTTAAGTACAAGAGGACTGACACTCTAACTCTCTATGATTTGAACCTCTCCTGTGAGTTGAGTTTTAGATTCCGATGCTTCACTTCAGGTCTACTGTAACCCTTGGACCCTCTTATTGGCGATGAAACACAGAAATTGCATCCGAATTTAATACAAAAGTCACAATGCCGTCTTAAGAACAGGAGGACTGACACTCTAACTTACTGTGATTTGTACCTCTCCTGTGAGTCCAGTTTCAGATGCCGATGCTTCACTTCAGGTTACTGTATACCTTGGACCTTCTTATTGACGATGAAACACAGAAATTGCATCCGACTTTAATACAAAATGCACAATGTCGATTTAAGTACATGAGGACTGACACTCTAACTTTCTACGATTTGAACTTCTCCTGTGAGTTCGGATTTAGATTCCGATGCTTCAATTCAGGATTACTGTATCCCTTGGACGTTATTATAGACGATGAAACACAGAAATTGCATCCGAATTTAATTCAAAAGGCACAATGCCGACTTAAGTACAAGAGGACTGACACTCTAACTTTCTATGATTTGAACTTCTCCTGTGAGTCCAGTTTTGGATTCCGATGCTTCACTTCCGGTTTACTGTAACCCTTGGACTTTGTTATTGACGATGAAACACATAAATAGCATCCGAATTTAAAACAAAAGGCACAATGCCGACTAAAGTACAAGAGGACTGACACTCTAACTTTCTATGATTTTAAACTCTCCTGTGAGTCCAGTTTTAGATTCCGATGCTACCCTTCAGGTTTACTGTATCCCTTGGACCTTCTTATTGACGATGAAACACAGAAATTGCATCCGAATTTAATACAAAATTCACAATGCCGACTTAAGTACAAGAGGACTAACACTCTAACTTTCTATGATTTGAACCTCTCCTGTGAGTCCAGTTTCAGATTCCGATAATTCACTTCAGGTTTACTGTATCCCTTGGACCTTCTTGTTGACGATGAAACACAGAAATTACATCCGAATTTAATACAAAAGGCACAATGCCGACTTAAGTACAAGAGGGTTGACACTCTAACCTTCTATGATTTGAACCTCTCCTGTGAGTCCTGTTTTGGATTCCGATGCTTCACCTGAGGTTTACTGTATCCCTTGGACCTTCTTATTGACGACGAAACACATAAATTGCATCCGAATTTAGAACGAAAGGACAATGCCTACTTAAGTACAAGAGGACTGACACTCTAACTATTTATGATTTGAACCTCTCCTGTGACCCAGTTTTATATTCCGATGCTTCCCTTCAGGTTTACTGTATCCCTTGGACCTTCTTATTGACGATGAAACACAGAAATTGCATCGGAATTTAATACAAAAGTCACAATGCCGACTTAAGTTCAGGAGGCTTGACGCTGTAACTGTCTATGATTTGAACCTCTCCTGTGTGTCCAGTTTTAGATTCCAATGATTCACTTCAGGTTTACTGTATCCCTTGTACCTTCTTATTGACGAAGAAACCAAGAAATTGCATCCGAATTAAATACAAAATGCACAGTTTCGATTTAAGTACAAGGGGACTGACACTCTAACTTTCTATGATTTGAACTTCTCCAGTGAGTCCGGTTTTAGATTCCAATGCTTCACTTCAGGTTTACTGTATCCCTTGGTCGTTATTATAGACGATGAAACACAGAAATTGCATCCGAATTTAATACAAAAGGCACAATGCCGACTTAAGTACAAGAGGCCAGACTCTCTAACTTTCTATGATGTGAACCTCCCCTGTGAGTCCAGTTTTAGATTCCGATGCTTCACTTCAAGTTTACTGTATCCCTTGGACCTTCTTATTGACGATAAAACACAGAAATTGCATCCGAATTTAATACAAAAGGCACAATGCCGACTTAAGTACAAGAGGACTGACACTCCAACTTTCTATGATTTGAACCTCTCCTGTGAGTTTAGTTTTAGGTTCCGAACTTCAGGTTTACTGTATCCCTTGGACCTTCTTATTGACGATGAAACACAGAAATTGCATTCCAATTTACTACAAAAGGCACAATGCCGACTTAAGTACAAGAGGACTGACACTCTAACTCTCTATGATTTTAACCTCTCCTGTGAGTTCACTTTTAGATTCCGATGCTTCACATAAGGTTTACTGTATCCCTTGGACCTTCTTATTGACAAAGAGACACAGAAATTGCATCCGAATTTAATACAAAAGTCACAATGCCGTCTTAAGAACAGGAGGACTGACACTCTAACTTACTGTGATTTGTACCTCTCCTGTGAGTCCAGTTTCAGATGCCGATGCTTCACTTCAGGTTTACTGTATACCTTGGACCTTCTTATTGGCGATGAAACACAGAAATTGCATCCGAATTTAATACAAAAGGCACAATGCCGACTTAAGTACAAGAGGACTCACACTATATATTTCTATGATTTAATCCTCTCCTGTGAGTCCAGTTTTAGATTCCGATGCTTCACTTCAGGTTTACTGTATGCCTTGGACCTTTTTTTTGACGATGAAACACAGAAATTGCCTCTGAATTTAATACAATAGGCACAATGGCGACTTAAGTAAAAGAGGACTGACATTCTAACTTTCTATGATTTGATCCTCTTCTGTGAGTCCAGTTTTAGATTCCGATGCTTCTCTTCAGGTTTACTGTATACCTTGGACCTTCTTGAAGACGATGAAACACAGAAATTGCATCCGAATTAAATACAAAATGCACAATGCCGATTTAAGTACAAGAGGACTGACACTCTAACTCTCTATGATTTGAACCTCTCCTGTGAGTTGAGTTTTAGATTCCGATGCTTCACTTCAGGTCTACTGTAACCCTTGGACCCTCTTATTGGCGATGAAACACAGAAATTGCATCCGAATTTAATACAAAAGTCACAATGCCGTCTTAAGAACAGGAGGACTGACACTCTAACTTACTGTGATTTGTACCTCTCCTGTGAGTCCAGTTTCAGATGCCGACGCTTCACTTCAGGTTACTGTATACCTTGGACCTTCTTATTGACGATGAAACACAGAAATTGCATCCGAATTTAATACAAAGGGCACAATGCCGACTTAAGTACAAGAGGACTCACACTATATATTTCTATGATTTAAACCTCTCCTGTGAGTCCAGTTTTAGATTCCGATGCTTCACTTCAGGTTTACTGTATGCCTTGGACCTTTTTTTTGACGATGAAACACAGAAATTGCCTCTGAATTTAATACAATAGGCACAATGGCGACTTAAGTAAAAGAGGACTGACATTCTAACTTTCTATGATTTGATCCTCTTCTGTGAGTCCAGTTTTAGATTCCGATGCTTCTCTTCAGGTTTACTGTATACCTTGGACCTTCTTGTTGACGATGAAACACAGAAATTACATCCGAATTTAATACAAAAGGCACAATGCCGACTTAAGTACAAGAGGGTTGACACTCTAACCTTCTATGATTTGAACCTCTCCTGTGAGTCCTGTTTTGGATTCCGATGCTTCACCTGAGGTTTACTGTATCCCTTGGACCTTCTTATTGACGACGAAACACATAAATTGCATCCGAATTTAGAACGAAAGGACAATGCCTACTTAAGTACAAGTGGACTGACACTCTAACTTTCTACGATTTGAACTTCTCCTGTGAGTCCGGATTTAGATTCCGATGCTTCAATTCAGGATTACTGTATCCCTTGGACGTTATTATAGACGATGAAACACAGAAATTGCATCCGAATTTAATACAAAAGGCACAATGCCGACTTAAGTACAAGAGGACTGAGACTCTAACTTTCTATGATTTGAACTTCTCCTGTGAGTCCAGTTTTGGATTCCGATGCTTCACTTCAGGTTTACTGTAACCCTTGGACTTTGTTATTGACGATGAAACACATAAATAGCATCCGAATTTAAAACAAAAGGCACAATGCCGACTAAAGTACAAGAGGACTGACACTCTAACTTTCTATGATTTTAACCTCTCCTGTGAGCCCAGTATTAGATTCCGATGCTACCCTTCAGGTTTACTGTATCCCTTGGACCTTCTTATTGACGATGAAACACAGAAATTGCATCCGAATTTAATACAAAATTCACAATGCCGACTTAAGTACAAGAGGACTAACACTCTAACTTTCTATGATTTGAACCTCTCCTGTGAGTCCAGTTTTAGATTCCGATAATTCACTTCAGGTTTACTGTATCCCTTGGACCTTCTTGTTGACGATGAAACACAAAAATTACATCCGAATTTAATACAAAAGGCACAATGCCGACTTAAGTACAAGAGGGTTGACACTCTAACCGTCTATGATTTGAACCTCTCCTGTGAGTCCTGTTTTGGATTCCGATGCTTCACCTGAGATTTACTGTATCCCTTGGACCTTCTTATTGACGACGAAACACATAAATTGCATCCGAATTTAGAACGAAAGGACAATGCCTACTTAAGTACAAGAGGACTGACACTCTAACTATCTATGATTTTAACCTCTCCTGTGACCCAGTTTTATATTCCGATGCTTCCCTTCAGGTTTACTGTATCTCTTAAACCTTCTCATTGGCGATGAAACACAGAAATTGCATCTGAATTTGATACAAAAGGCACAATGCCGACTTAAGTACAAGAGGACTAACACTCTAACTTTCTATGATTTGAACCTCTCCTGTGAGTCCAGTTTTAGATTCCGATGCTTCACTTCAGGTTTCCTTTATACCTTGGAACTTCTTATTTACGATGGAGCACAGAAATAGCATCTGAATTAAATACAAAACTCACAATGCCGACTTAAGTACAAGAGGACTGTCACTCTAACTTTCTATGAATTTAACCTCTCCTGTGAGTTGAGTTTTAGATTCCGATGCTTCACATCAGGTTTACTGTATCCCTTGGACCTTCTTATTGACGATGAATCACAGAAATTGCATCCGAATTTAATACAAAAGGCGCAATGCCGACTTAAGTACAAGAATATTGACACTGTAACTTTCTATGATATGACCCTCTCCTGTGAGACCAGTTTTAGATTCCGATTCTTCACTTCTGATTTACTGTGTACCTTGGACCTTCTTATTGACGATGAAACACAGAAATTGCATCCGAATTTAATACAAAAGGCACAATGCCGACTTAAGTACAAGAGGACTGACACTGTAAGCTTCTATGATTTGAACCTGTCCTGTGAGTCCAGTTTTAGATTCCGATGCTTCACTTCAGGTTTACTGTATGCCTTGGACCTTCTTATTGACGATGAAACACAGAAATTGCATCCGAATTTAATACAAAAGTCACAATGCCGTCTTAAGTACAAGAGGACTGACACTCTAACTTACTGTGATTTGTACCTCTCCTGTGAGTCCAGTTTCAGATGCCGATGCTTCACTTCAGGTTTACCGTATACCTTGGACCTTCTTATTGACGATGAAACACAGAAATTGCTTCCGAATTTAATACAAGAGGCACAATGCCGACTTAAGTACAAGATGACGCACACTATGTATTTCTATGATTTAAACCTCTCCTGTGAGTCCAGTTTTAGATTCCGATGCTTCACTTCAGGTTTACTGTATGCCTTGGACCTTCATTTTGACGATGAAACACAGAAATTGCCTCTGAATTTAATACAATAGGCACAATGGTGACTTAAGTAAAAGAGGACTGACATTCTAACTTTCTATTATTTGAACCTCTAATGTGAGTCCAGTTTTAGATTCCGATGCTTCTCTTCAGGTTTACTGTATACCTTGGACCTTCTTGAAGACGATGAAACACAGAAATTGCATCCGAATTAAATACAAAATGCACAATGTCGATTTAAGTAAAAGAGGACTGACACTCTAACTTTCTATGATTTGAACTTCTCCTGTGAGTCCGGTTTTAGATTCCGATGCTTCAATTCAGGTTTACTGTGTCCCTTGGACGTTATTATAGACGATGAAACACAGAAATTGCATCCGAATTTAATACAAAAGGCACAATGCCGACTTAAGTACAAGAGGACTGACACTCTAACTTTCTATGATTTGAACTTCTCCTGTCAGTCCAGTTTTGGATTCCGATGCTTGACTTCAGGTTTACTGTAACCCTTGGACCTTCTTATTGACGATGAAACACATAAATAGCATCCGAATTTAAAACAAAAGGCACTATGCCGACTCAAGTACAAGAGGACTGACACTCTAACTTTCTATGATTTGAACCTCTCCTGTGATTCCAGTTTTAGGTTCCGAACTTCACGTTTACTGTATCCCTTGGACCTTCTTATTGGCGATGAAACACAGAAATTGCATCCGAATTTAATACAAAAGGCACAATGCCGACTTAAGTACAAGAGGACTGACACTCTAACCCTCTATGATTTTAACCTCTGGTGTGAGTTGAGTTTTAGATTCCGATGCTTCACTTCAGGTTTACTGTATCCCTTGGACCTTCTTATTGACGATGAAACACACAAATTGTATCCGAATTTAATACAAAAGGCACAATGCCGACTTAATTACAAGAGGACTGACACTCTAACTTTCTATGATTAGAACTCTCCTGTGAGTCCAGTTTTAGATTCCGATGCTTCACTTCAGGTTTACTGTATCCCTTGGACCTTCTTATTGACGATGAAACACAGAAATTGCATCGGAATTTAATACAAAAGTCACAATGCCGACTTAAGTTCAGGAGGCTTGACGCTGTAACTGTCTATGATTTGAACCTCTCCTGTGAGTCCAGTTTTAGATTCCAATGATTCACTTCAGGTTTACTGTATCCCTTGTACCTTCTTATTGACGAAGAAACCAAGAAATTGCATCCGAATTAAATACAAAATGCACAGTTTCGATTTAAGTACAAGAGGACTGACACTCTAACTTTCTATGATTTGAACTTCTCCAGTGAGTCCGGTTTTAGATTCCAATGCTTCACTTCAGGTTTACTGTATCCCTTGGTCGTTATTATAGACGATGAAACACAGAAATTGCATCCGAATTTAATACAAAAGGCACAATGCCGACTTAAGTACAAGAGGCCAGACTCTCTAACTTTCTATGATGTGAACCTCCCCTGTGAGTCCAGTTTTAGATTCCGATGCTTCACTTCAAGTTTACTGTATCCCTTGGACCTTCTTATTGACGATAAAACACAGAAATTGCATCCGAATTTAATACAAAAGGCACAATGCCGACTTAAGTACAAGAGGACTGACACTCCAACTTTCTATGATTTGAACCTCTCCTGTGAGTCCAGTTTTAGGTTCCGAACTTCAGGTTTACTGTATCCCTTGGACCTTCTTATTGACGATGAAACGCAGAAATTGCATCCGAATTTAATACAAAAGGCACAATGCCGACTTAAGTACAAGAGGACTGACACTCTAACTCTCTATGATTTTAACCTCTCCTGTGAGTTCACTTTTAGATTCCGGTGCTTCACATAAGGTTTACTGTATCCCTTGGACCTTCTTATTGACAAACAGACACAGAAATTGCATCCGAATTTAATACAAAAGGCACAATGCCGACTTAAGAACAAGAGGACTGACACTCTAACTTTCTATGATTTGAACCACTCCTGTGAGTTGAGTTTTAGATTCCGATGCTTCACTTCAGGTCTACTGTAACCCTTGGACCCTCTTATTGGCGATGAAACACTGAAATTGCATCCGAATTTTATACAAAAGTCACAATGCCGTCTTAAGAACAGGAGGACGGACACTCTAACTTACTGTGACTTGTACCTCTCCTGTGAGTCCAGTTTCAGATGCCGATGCTATACTTCAGGTTTACTGTATACCTTGGACCTTCTTATTGACGAGGAAACACAGAAATTGCATCCGAATTTAATACAAAAGGCACAATGCCGACTTAAGTACAAGAGGACTCACACTATAAGTTTCTATGATTTAAACCTCTCCTGTGAGTCCAGTTTTAGATTCCGATGCTTCATTTCAGGTTTACTGTATGCCTTGGACCTTCCTTTTGACGATGAAACACATAAATAGCATCCGAATTTAATACAAAGGGCACAATGCCGACTTAAGTACAAGAGGATTGACACTGTAACTTTCTATGATATGACCCTCTCCTGTGAGACCAGTTTTAGATTCCGATTCTTCACTTCTGATTTACTGTGTACCTTGGACCTTCTTATTGATGATGAAACACAGAAATTGCATCCGAATTTAATACAAAAGGCACAATGCCGACTTAAGTACAAGAGGACTGACACTCTAAGCTTCTATGATTTGAACCTGTCCTGTGAGTCCAGTTTTAGATTCCGATGCTTCACTTCAGGTTTACTGTATGCCTTGGACCTTCTTATTGACGATGAAACACAGAAATTGCATCCGAATTTAATACAAAAGTCACAATGCCGTCTTAAGTACAAGAGGACTGACACTCTAACTTACTGTGATTTGTACCTCTCCTGTGAGTCCAGTTTCAGATGCCGATGCTTCACTTCAGGTTTACCGTATACCTTGGACCTTCTTATTGACGATGAAACACAGAAATTGCTTCCGAATTTAATACAAGAGGCACAATGCCGACTTAAGTACAAGATGTCGCACACTATGTATTTCTATGATTTAAACCTCTCCTGTGAGTCCAGTTTTAGATTCCGATGCTTCACTTCAGGTTTACTGTATGCCTTGGACCTTCATTTTGACGATGAAACACAGAAATTGCCTCTGAATTTAATACAATAGGCACAATGGCGACTTAAGTAAAAGAGGACTGACATTCTAACTTTCTATTATTTGAACCTCTCCTGTGAGTCCAGTTTTAGATTCCGATGCTTCACTTCAGGTTTACTGTATACCTTGGACCTTCTTGAAGACGATGAAACACAGAAATTGCATCCGAATTAAATACAAGATGCACAATGTCGATTTAAGTACAAGAGGACTGACACTCTAACTTTCTATGATTTGAACTTCTCCTGTGAGTCCGGTTTTAGATTCCTATGCTTCAATTCAGGTTTACTGTGTCCCTTGGACGTTATTATAGACGATGAAACACAGAAATTGCATCCGAATTTAATACAAAAGGCACAATGCCGACTTAAGTACAAGAGGACTGACACTCTAACTTTCTATGATTTGAACTTCTCCTGTCAGTCCAGTTTTGGATTCCGATGCTTGACTTCAGGTTTACTGTAACCCTTGGACCTTCTTATTGACGATGAAACACATAAATAGCATCCGAATTTAAAACAAAAGGCACAATGGCGACTCAAGTACAAGAGGACTGACACTCTAACTTTCTATGATTTGAACCCCTCCTGTGATTCCAGTTTTAGGTTCCGAACTTCACGTTTACTGTATCCCTTGGACCTTCTTATTGACGATGAAACACAGAAATTGCATCCGAATTTAATACAAAAGGCACAATGCCGACTTAAGTACAAGAGGACTGACACTCTAACTCTCTATGATTTTAACCTCTGGTGTGAGTTGAGTTTTAGATTCCGATGCTTCACTTCAGGTTTACTGTATCCCTTGGACCTTCTTATTGACGATGAAACACACAAATTGTATCCGAATTTAATACAAAAGGCACAATGCCGACTTAATTACAAGAGGACTGACACTCTAACTTTCTATGATTAGAACTCTCCTGTGAGTCCAGTTTTAGATTCCGATGCTTCACTTCAGGTTTACTGTATCCCTTGGACCTTCTTATTGACGATGAAACACAGAAATTGCATCGGAATTTAATACAAAAGTCACAATGCCGACTTAAGTTCAGGAGGCTTGACGCTGTAACTGTCTATGATTTGAACCTCTCCTGTGAGTCCAGTTTTAGATTCCAATGATTCACTTCAGGTTTACTGTATCCCTTGTACCTTCTTATTGACGAAGAAACCAAGAAATTGCATCCGAATTAAATACAAAATGCACAGTTTCGATTTAAGTACAAGAGGACTGACACTCTAACTTTCTATGATTTGAACTTCTCCAGTGAGTCCGGTTTTAGATTCCAATGCTTCACTTCAGGTTTACTGTATCCCTTGGTCGTTATTATAGACGATGAAACACAGAAATTGCATCCGAATTTAATACAAAAGGCACAATGCCGACTTAAGTACAAGAGGCCAGACTCTCTAACTTTCTATGATGTGAACCTCCCCTGTGAGTCCAGTTTTAGATTCCGATGCTTCACTTCAAGTTTACTGTATCCCTTGGACCTTCTTATTGACGATAAAACACAGAAATTGCATCCGAAATTAATACAAAAGGCACAATGCCGACTTAAGTACAAGAGGACTGACACTCAACTTTCTATGATTTGAACCTCTCCTGTGAGTCCAGTTTCAGGTTCCGAACTTCAGGTTTACTGTATCCCTTGGACCTTCTTATTGATGATGAAACACAGAAATTGCATCCGAATTTAATACAAAAGGCACAATGCCGACTTAAGAACAAGAGGACTGACACTCTAACTTTCTATGATTTGAACCACTCTTGTGAGTTGAGTTTTAGATTCCGATGCTTCACTTCAGGTCTACTGTAACCCTTGGACCCTCTTATTGGCGATGAAACACTGAAATTGCATCCGAATTTAATACAAAAGTCACAATGCCGTCTTAAGAACAGGAGGACTGACACTCTAACTTACTGTGATTTGTACCTCTCCTGTGAGTCCAGTTTCAGATGCCGATGCTTCACTTCAGGTTTACTGTATACCTTGGACCTTCTTATTGACGAGGAAACACAGAAATTGCATCCGAATTTAATACAAAAGGCACAATGCCGACTTAAGTACAAGAGGACTCACACTATAAGTTTCTATGATTTAAACCTCTCCTGTGAGTCCAGTTTTAGATTCCGATGCTTCATTTCAGGTTTACTGTATACCTTGGACCTTCCTTTTGACGATGAAACACATAAATAGCATCCGAATTTAATACAAAGGGCACAATGCCGACTTAAGTACAAGAGGACTGACACTCCAACTTTCTATGATTTGAACCTCTCCTGTGAGTCCAGTTTTAGATTCCGATGCTACCCTTCAGGTTTACTGTATCCCTTGGACCTTCTTATTGACGATGAAACACAGATATTGCATCCGAATTTAATACAAAAGGAACAATGCCGACTTAAGTTCAAGAGGACTGACACTTTAACTTTCAATGATTAGAACCTCCCCTGTGAGTCCAGTTTTAGATTCCGATGCTTCACTTCAGGTTTACTGTATCCTTTGGACCTTCTTATTGACGATGAACACATAAATTGCATCAGAATTTAATACAAAAAGCAAAATGCTGACTTATGTACAAGAGGACTGACACTCTAACTTTCTATGATTTGAACCTCTCCTGTGTTTCCAGTTTTAGATTCCGATGATTCACTTGAGGTTCACTGTATCCCTTGGACCTTCTTATTGACGATTAAACACAGAAATTGCATCCGAATTTAATACAAAAAGCACAATGCCGACTTAAGTGCAAGAGGACTGACACTCTACCTTTCTATGATTTGAACCTCTCCTGTGAGTCCAGTTATAGATTCTGATGCTTCACTTCAGGTTTACTGTATCCCTTGGACCTTCTTATAGACGATGAAACACAGAAATTGCATCCATATATAATACAGAGCGCACAATGTCGACTTAAGTAAAAGAGGCCAGACACTCTAACTTTCTATGATTTGAACGTCTCCTGTGGGTTGAGTTTTAGATTCCGATGCTTCACTTCAGGTCTACTGTAACCCTTGGACCTTCTTATTGGCGATGAAACACCGAAATTGCATTCGAATTTAATACAAAAAGCACAATGCTGACTTAAGTACAAGAGGACTGAGTCTCTAATTTTCTATGATTTGAACCTCTCCTGTGAGTCCAGTTTTAGATTCTCAACTTCAGGTTTACTGTATCCCTTGGACCTTCTTATTGACGATGAAACACAGAAATTGCTTCCGAATTTAATACAAGAGGCACAATGCCGACTTAAGTACAAGATGACGCACACTATGTATTTCTATGATTTAAACCTCTCCTGTGAGTCCAGTTTTAGATTCCGATGCTTCACTTCAGGTTTACTGTATGCCTTGGACCTTCATTTTGACGATGAAACACAGAAATTGCCTCTGAATTTAATACAATAGGCACAATGGCGACTTAAGTAAAAGAGGACTGACATTCTAACTTTCTATGATTTGAACCTCTCCTGTGAGTCCAGTTTTAGATTCCGATGCTTCACTTCAGGTTTACTGTATACCTTGGACCTTCTTGAAGACGATGAAACACAGAAATTGCATTAGAATTAAATACAAAATGCACAATGTCGATTTAAGTACAAGAGGACTGACACTCTAACTTTCTATGATTTGAACTTCTCCTGTGAGTCCGGTTTTAGATTCCGATGCTTCAATTCAGGTTTACTGTGTCCCTTGGACGTTATTTTAGACGATGAAACACAGAAATTGCATCCGAATTTAATACAAAAGGCACAATGCCGACTTAAGTACAAGAGGACTGACACTCTAACTTTCTAAGATTTGAACTTCTCCTGTCAGTCCAGTTTTGGATTCCGATGCTTGACTTCAGGTTTACTGTAACCCTTGGACCTTCTTATTGACGATGAAACACATAAATAGCATCCGAATTTAAAACAAAAGGCACAATGCCGACTTAAGTACAAGAGGACTGACACTCTAACTTTCTATGATTTGAACCTCTCCAGTGATTCCAGTTTTTGGTTCCGAACTTCACGTTTACTGTATCCCTTGGACCTTCTTATTGACGATGAAACACAGAAATTGCATCCGAATTTAATACAAAAGGCACAATGCCGACTTAAGTACAAGAGGACTGACACTCTAACTCTCTATGATTTTAACCTCTGGTGTGAGTTGAGTTTTAGATTCCGATGCTTCACTTCAGGTTTACTGTATCCCTTGGACCTTCTTATTGACGATGAAACACACAAATTGTATCCGAATTTAATACAAAAGGCACAATGCCGACTTAATTACAAGAGGACTGACACTCTAACTTTCTATGATTAGAACTCTCCTGTGAGTCCAGTTTTAGATTCCGATGCTTCACTTCAGGTTTACTGTATCCCTTGGACCTTCTTATCGACGATGAAACACAGAAATTGCATCGGAATTTAATACAAAAGTCACAATGCCGACTTAAGTTCAAGAGGCTTGACGCTGTAACTGTCTATAATTTGAACCTCTCCTGTGAGTCCAGTTTTAGATTCCAATGATTCACTTCAGGTTTACTGTATCCCTTGTACCTTCTTATTGACGTAGAAACCAAGAAATTGCATCCGAATTAAATACAAAATGCACAGTTTCGATTTAAGTACAAGAGGACTGACACTCTAACTTTCTATGATTTGAACTGCTCCAGTGAGTCCGGTTTTAGATTCCAATGCTTCACTTCAGGTTTACTGTATCCCTTGGACGTTATTATAGACGATGGAACACAGAAATTGCATGCGAATTTAATACAAAAGGCACAATGCCGACTTAAGTACAAGAGGCCAGACTCTCTAACTTTCTATGATGTGAACCTCCCCTGTGAGTCCAGTTTTAGATTCCGATGCTTCACTTCAAGTTTACTGTATCCCTTGGACCTTCTTATTGACGATAAAACACAGAAATTGCATCCGAATTTAATACAAAAGGCACAATGCCGACTTAAGTACAAGAGGACTGACACTCCAACTTTCTATGATTTGAACCTCTCCTGTGAGTCCAGTTTTAGATTCCGATGCTTCATTTCAGGTTTACTGTATGCCTTGGACCTTCCTTTTGACGATGAAACACATAAATAGCATCCGAATTTAATACAAAAGGCACAATGCCGACTTAAGTACAAGAGGACTGACACTCTAACTCTCTATGATTTTAACCTCTGGTGTGAGTTGAGTTTTAGATTCCGATGCTTCACTTCAGATTTACTGTATCCCTTGGACCTACTTATTGACGATGAAACACGGAAATTGTATCCGAATTTAATACAAAAGGCACAATGCCGACTTAATTACAAGAGGACTGACACTCTAACTTTCTATGATTAGAACTCTCCTGTGAGTCCAGTTTTAGATTCCGATGCTTCACTTCAGGTTTACTGTATCCCTTGGACCTTCTTATTGACGATGAAACACAGAAATTGCATCGGAATTTAATACAAAAGTCACAATGCCGACTTAAGTTCAAGAGGCTTGACGCTGTAACTGTCTATGATTTGAACCTCTCCTGTGAGTCCAGTTTTAGATTCCAATGATTCACTTCAGGTTTACTGTATCCCTTGTACCTTCTTATTGACGAAGAAACCAAGAAATTGCATCCGAATTAAATACAAAATGCACAGTTTCGATTTAAGTACAAGAGGACTGACACACTAACTTTCTATGATTTGAACTTCTCCAGTGAGTCCGGTTTTAGATTCCAATGCTTCACTTCAGGTTTACTGTATCCCTTGGACGTTATTATAGACGATGAAACACAGAAATTGCATCCGATTTAATACAAAAGGCACAATGCCGACTTAAGTACAAGAGGCCAGACTCTCTAACTTTCTATGATGTGAACCTCCCCTGTGAGTCCAGTTTTAGATTCCGATGCTTCACTTCAAGTTTACTGTATCCCTTGGACCTTCTTATTGACGATAAAACACAGAAATTGCATCCGAATTTAATACAAAAGGCACAATGCCGACTTAAGTACAAGAGGACTGACACTCTAACTTTCTATGATTTGAACCTCTCCTGTGAGTCCAGTTTTAGGTTCCGAACTTCAGGTTTACTGTATCACTTGGACCTTCTTATTGACGATGAAACACAGAAATTGCATCCGAATTTAATACAAAAGGCACAATGCCGACTTAAGTACAAGAGGACTGACACTCTAACTCTCTATGATTTTAACCTCTCCTGTGAGTTGACTTTTAGATTCCGGTGCTTCACATAAGGTTTACTGTAACCCTTGGACCTTCTTATTGACGAAGAGACACAGAAATTGCATCCGAATATAATACAAAAGGCACAATGCCGACTTAAGAACAAGAGGACTGACACTCTAAATTTCTATGATTTTAACCACTCCTGTGAGTTGAGTTTTAGATTCCGATGCTTCACTTCAGGTCTACTGTAACCCTTGGACCCTCTTATTGGCGATGAAACACAGAAATTGCATCCGAATTTAATACAAAAGGCACAATGCCGTCTTAAGTACAGGAGGACTGACACTCTAACTTACTGTGATTTGTACCTCTCCTGTGAGTCCAGTTTCAGATGCCGATGCTTCACTTCGGGTTTACTGTATACCTTGGACCTTCTTATTGACGATGAAACACAGAAATTGCATCCGAATTTAATACAAAAGGAACAATGCCGACTTAAGTACAAGAGGACTCACACTATAAGTTTCTATGATTTAAACCTCTCCTGTGAGTCCAGTTTTAAATTCCGATGCTTCATTTCAGGTTTACTGTATGCCTAGGACCTTCCTTTTGACGATGAAGCACAGAAATTACCTCTGAATTTAATACAATAGGTACTTTGGCGACTTAAGTAAAAGAGGACTGAACTTCAAACTTTCTATGATTTGAACCTCTCCTGTGAGTCCAGTTTTAGGTTCCGAACTTCAGGTTTACTGTATCCATTGGACCTTCTTATTGACGATGAAACACAGAAATTGCATCCGAATTTAATACAAAAGGCACACTGCCGGCTTAAGTACAAGAGGTCTGTCACTCAAACTCTCTATGATTTTAACCTCTCCTGTTAGTTGAGTTTTAGATTCCGATGCTTCACACCAGGTTTACTGTATCCCTTGGACCTTCATATTGACGATGAAACACAGAAATTGCATCCGAATTTAATACAAAAGGCACAATGCCGACTTAAGTACAAGAGGACTGACACTCTAACTTTCTATGATTTGAACCTCTCCTGTGAGTCCAGTTTTAGATTCCGATGCTTCACTTCAGGTTTACTGTATCCCTTGGACCTTCTTGTTGACGATGAAACACAGAAATTGCATCCGAATTTAATACAAAAGGCACAATGCCGACTTAAGTACAAGACGCCAGACACTCTAATTTTCTATGATGTGAACCTCCCCTGTGAGTCCAGTTTTAGACTCCGATGCTTCACTTCAGGTTTACTGTATACCTTGGACCTTCTTATTGACGATAAAACACAGAAATTGCATCCGAATTTAATACAAAAGGCACAATGCCGACTTAAGTACAAGAGGATTGACACTCTAACTTTCTATGACTTGAACCTCTCCTGTGAGTCCTGTTTTAGGTTCCGAACGTCAGTTTTACTGTATCCCTTGGACTTCTTATTGACGATGAAACACAGAAATTGCATCCGAATTTAATACAAAGGGCACAATGCCGACTTAATTACAAGAGGACTGACACTTCAACTCTCTATGATTAGAACCTCTCCTGTGAGTCCAGTTTTAGTTTCCGATGCTTCACTTCAGGTTTACTGTATCCCTTGGACCTTCTTATTGACGATGAAACACAGAAATTTCATCCGAATTTAATACAAAAGGCACAATGCCGACTTAAGTACAAGAGGACTGACACTCTAACTTTCTATGATTTGAACCTCTCCTGTGAGTCCAGTTTTAGGTTCCGAACTTCAGGTTTACTGTATCCCTTGGACCATCTTATTGACGATGAAACACAGAAATTGCATCCGAATTTAATACAAAAGGCACAATGCCGACTTAAGTACAAGAGGACTGACACTCTAACTCTCTATGATTTTAACCTCTCCTGTGAGTTGAGTTTTAGATTCCGATGCTTCACATCAGGTTTACTGTATCCCTTGGACCTTCTTATTGACGATGGAACACAGAAATTGCATCCGAATTTAATACAAAAGTCACAATGCCGACTTAAGTACAAGAGGACTGACACTCTAACTTTCTATGATTTGAACCTCTCCTGTGAGTCCAGTTATGGATTCCGATGCTTCACTTCAGGTTTACTGTAACCCTTGGACCTTCTTATTGACGATGAAACACAGAAATTGCATCCGAATTTAATACAAAAGGCACAATGCCGACTTAAGTACAAGAGGACTGACACTCTAACTTTCTATGATTTGAACGTCTCCTGTGTGTCCGGTTTTAGATTCCGATGCTTCACTTCAGGTTTACTGTATCCCTTGGACGTTATTATAGACGATGAAATACAGAAATTGCATCCGAATTTAATACAAAAGGCACAATGCCGACTTAAGTACAAAAGGACTGACACTCTATCTTTCTATGATTCGAACCTCTCCTATCAGTCGAGTTTTAGATTCCGATAATTTACTTCGGGTTTACTGCATCCCTTGGACCTTCTTTTTGCCGATGAAACACAGAAATTGCATCCGAATTTAATACAGAAGGCACAATGCCAACTTAAGTACAAGAGGACTGACACTCTAACTTTCTATGATTTGAACCTCTCCTGTGAGTTGAGCTTTACACTCCGATGCTTCACTTCTGGTCTACTGTAACCCTTGGACCTTTTTATTGACGATGAAACACAGAAATTGCATTCGAATTTAATACAAAAGGCACAATGCTGACTTAAGTACAAGAGGACTGACACTCTAACTTTCTATGATTTGAACGTCTCCTGTGAGTCCAGTTTTAGATTCCGAACTTCAGGTTTACTGTATCCCTTGGACCTTCTTATTGACGATGAAACACACAAATTGCATCCGAATTTAACACAAAAGGCACAATGCCGACTTAAGTACAAGAGGACTGACACTCTAACTTACATTGATTTGTACCTCTCCTGTGAGTCCAGTTTCAGATGCCGATGCTTCACTTCAGGTTTACCGTGTACCTTGGACCTTCTTATTGACGATGAAACACAGAAATTGCATCCGAACTTAATACTAAAGTCACAATGCCGACTTAAGTACAAGAGGACTAACACTCTAACTTTCTATGATCTGAACCTCTCCTGTGAATCCAGTCTTAGTTTCCGATATTTCACTTCAGGTTTACTGTATCCCTTGGACCTTCTTATTGACGATGAAACACAGAAATTGCATCCGAATTTCATACTAATGGCACAAAGCCGACTTAAGTTCAAGAGGATTGACACTCTAACTTTCTGTAATCTGAACCGATCCTGTGAAACCAGTTTTAGATTCCGATGCTTCTCTTCAGGTTTACTGTATCCCTTGTACCTTTTTGTTGACGATGAAACAAAGAAATTGCATCCGAATTTAATACAAAAGGCACAATGCCGACTTAAGTATAAGAGGACTGACACTCTAACTTTCTATGATTTCAACCTCTCCTGTGAGTCCAGTTTTAGATTCCGATGCTTCACTTCAGGTTTACTGTATGCCTTGGACCTTCTTTTTGACGATGAAGCACAGAAATTGCCTCTGAATTTAATACAAAAGGCACAATGGCGACTTAAGTACAAGAGGACTGACATTCTAACTTCCTATGATTTGAACCTCTCCTGTGAGTCCAGTTTTAGATTCCGATGCTTCACTTCAGGTTTACTGTATACCTTGGACGTTCTTGAAGACGATGAAACACAGAAATTACATCCGAATATAATACAAAAGGCACAATGCCAACTTAAGTACAAGAGGACTGACACTCCAACTCTCTACGATTTGAACCTCTCCTGTGAGTTGAGTTTTAGATTCCGATGCTTCACATCAGGTTTACTTTATCCCTTGGACCATCTTATTTACAATGAAACACAGAAATTGCATCCGAATATGATACAAAAGGCACAATGCCGACTTAAGTACAAGAGGACTGACACTCTAACTTTCTATGATTTAAGCCTCTCCTGTGAGTCCAGTTTTAGATTCCGATGCTACATTTCAGGTTTTCTGTATCCCTTGGACCTTCTTATTGACGATGAAACACAAAATTTCATCCGAATTTAATACGAAAGGCACAATGCCGACTCAGGTACAAGAGGACTGACACTCTAATTTTCTATGATTTGAACCTCTCCTGTGAGTCCAGTTTTAGATTCCGATGCTTCACTTCAGGTTTACTGTATCCCTTGGACCTTCTTATTCACGATGAAACACAGAAATTGCATCCGAACTTAATACTAAAGTCACAATGCCGACTTAAGTACAAGAGGACTAACACTCTAACTTTCTATGATCTGAACCTCTCCTGTGAATCCAGTCTTAGTTTCCGATATTTCACTTCAGGTTTACTGTATCCCTTGGACCTTCTTACTGACGATGAAACACAGAAATTGCATCCGAATTTCATACTAATGGCACAAAGCCGACTTAAGTTCAAGAGGATTGACACTCTAACTTTCTGTAATCTGAACCGATCCTGTGAGTCCAGTTTTAGATTCCGATGCTTAACTTCAGGTTTCTTTTATACCTTGCACCTTCTTATTGACGATGAAACACAGAAATTGCATCCGAATCTAATACAAAAGGCACAATGCCGACTTAAGTAGAAGTTGACTGACACTCTAACTTTCTATGATTTCAACCTCTCCTGTGAGTCCAGTTTTAGATTCCGATGCTTCACTTCAGGTTTACTGTATTCCTTGGAACTTCTTATTGACGATGAAACACAGAAATTGCATCTGAATTTAATACAAAAGGTACAATGCCGTCCTATGTACAAGAAGACTGACACTCTAACTTTCTATCATTTGAACCTCTTCCGTGAGACCAGTTTTAGATTCCGATGCTTCACTTTAGGTTTACTGTATCCCTTGGACCATCTTATAGACGATGAAATACAGATATTCCATCGAATTTATTACAAAAGTCACAATGCCGGCTTAAGTACAAGAGGACTGTTACTCTAACTTTCGATGATTTGAACCTCTCCTGTGAGTTGAGTTTTAGATTCCGATTCTTCACTTCAGGTCTACTGTATCCCTTGGAACTTCGTATTGACGATGAACCACAGAAATTGCATCTGAATTTAACACAAAAGGCACAATGCTGCCTTAAGTACAAGAGGACTGACACTCTTACTTTCTATGATTTGAACCCCTCCTGTGAGTCCAGTTTTGGATTCCGATGCTTCACTTCAGGTTAACTGTATCCCTTGGACCATCTTATTGACGATGAAACACAGAAATTGCATCCGAATTTAATACAAAAGGCACAATGCCGACTTAAGTACAAGAGGACTGACACTCTAACTTTTTATGATTTGATCCTCTCCTGTGAGTCCAGGTTTAGATTCCGATGCTTCACTTCAGCTTTACTGTATCCCTTGGACCTTGTTATAGACGATGAAACACAGAAATTGCATCCGAACGTAAAACAAAAGGCACAATGCCGACTTAAGTACAAGAGGATTGACACTCTAACTTTCTATGATTTGAACCTCTCTTGTGAGTGCAGTTTTAGATACCGAGGCTTCACATCAGAATTACTGTATCCCTTGGACCTTCTTATTGACGAAGAGACACAGATATTGCATCCGAATTTAATACAAAAGGCACAATGCCGACTTAAGAACAAGAGGACTGACACTCTAACTTTCTATGATTTGAACCACTCCTGTGAGTTGAGTTTTAGATTCCGATGCTTCACTTCAGGTCTACCGTAACCCTTGGACCCTCTTATTGGCGATGAAACACAGAAATTGCATCGGAATTTAATACAAAAGGCACAATGCTGACTTAAGTACAAGAGGACTGACACTCTAACTTTCTATGATTTGAACGTCTCCTATGAGTCCAGTTTTAGATTCCGAACTTCAGGTTTACTGTATCCCTTGGACCTTCTTATTGACGATGAAACACACAAATTGCATCCGAATTTAATACAAAAGTCACAATGCCGACTTAAGTACAAGAGGACTGACACTATAAGTTTCTATGATTTAAACCTCTCCTGTGAGTCCAGCTTTAGATTCCGATGATTCATTTCAGGTTTACTGTATGCCTTGGACCTTCCTTTTGACGATGAAACACATAAATAGCATCCGAATTTAATACAAAAGGCACAATGCCGACTTAAGTACAAGAGGACTGACACTCTAACTCTCTATGATTTTAACCTCTGGTGTGAGTTGAGTTTTAGATTCCGATGCTTCACTTCAGGTTTACTGTATCCCTTGGACCTTCTTATTGACGATGAAACACAGAAATTGTATCCGAATTTAATACAAAAGGCACAATGCCGACTTAATTACAAGAGGACTGACACTCTAACTTTCTATGATTAGAACTCTCCTGTGACTCCAGTTTTAGATTCCGATGCTTCACTTCAGGTTTACTGTATCCCTTGTACCTTCTTATTGACGAAGAAACCAAGAAATTGCATTCGAATTAAATACAAAATGCACAGTTTCAATTTAAGTACAAGAGGACTGACACTCTAACTTTCTATGATTTGAACTTCTCCAGTGAGTCCGGTTTTAGATTCCAATGCTTCACTTCAGGTTTACTGTATCCCTTGGACGTTATTATAGACGATGAAACACAGAAATTGCATCCGAATTTAATACATCAGGCATAATGCCGACTTAAGTACAAGAGGCCAGACTCTCTAACTTTCTATGATGTGAACCTCCCCTGTGAGTCCAGTTTTAGATTCCGATGCTTCACTTCAAGTTTACTGTATCCCTTGGACCTTCTTATTGACGATAAAACACAGAAATTGCACCCGAATTTAATACAAAAGGCACAATGCCGACTTAAGTACAAGAGGACTGACACTCTAACTTTCTATGATTTGAACCTCTCCTGTGAGTCCAGTTTTAGGTTCCGAACTTCCGGTTTACTGTATCCCTTGGACCTTCTTATTGACGATGAAACACAGAAATTGCATCCGAATTTAATACAAAAGGCACAATGCCGTCTTAAGTACAGGAGGACTGACACTCTAACTTACTGTGATTTGTACCGTTCCTGTGAGTCCAGTTTCAGATGCCGATGCTTCACTTCAGGTTTACTGTATACCTTGGACCTTCTTATTGACGATGAAACACAGAAATTGCATCCGAATTTAATACAAAAGGCACAATGCCGACTTAAGAACAAGAGGACTGACACTCTAACTTTCTATGATTTGAACCACTCCTGTGAGTTGAGTTTTAGATTCCGATGCTTCACTTCAGGTCTACTGTAACCCTTGGACCCTCTTATTGGCGATGAAACACAGAAATTGCATCCGAATTTAATACAAAAGGCACAATGCCGACTTAAGTACAGGAGGACTGACACTCTAACTTACTGTGATTTGTACCTCTCCTGTGAGTCCAGTTTCAGATGCCGATGCTTCACTTCAGGTTTACTGTATACCTTGGACCTTCTTATTGACGATGAAACACAGAAATTGCATCTGAATTTAGAACAAAAGGAACAATGCCGACTTAAGTACAAGAGGACTCACACTATAAGTTTCTATGATTTAAACCTCTCCTGTGAGTCCAGTTTTAGATTCCGATGCTTCATTTCAGGTTTACTGTATGCCTTGGACCTTCCTTTTGACGATGAAGCACAGAAATTACCTCTGAATTTAATACAATAGGCACTTTGGCGACTTAAGTAAAAGAGGACTGACCTTCAAACTTTCTATGATTTTAACCTCTCCTGTTAGTTGAGTTTTAGATTCCGATGCTTCACATCAGGTTTACTGTATCCCTTGGACCTTCTTATTGACGATGAAACACAGAAATTGCATCCGAATTTAATACAAAATTCACAATACCGACTTAAGTACAAGAGGACTGACACTCTAACTTTCTATGATTTGAACCTCTCCTGTGAGTCCAGTTTTAGATTCCGATGCTTCACTTCAGGTTTACTGTATCCCTTGGACCTTCTTGTTGACGATGGAACACAGAAATTGCATCCGAATTTAATACAAAAGGCACAATGCCGACTTAAGTACAAGAGGCCAGACACTCTAACTTTCTATGATGTGAACCTCCCCTGTGAGTCCAGTTTTAGACTCCGATGCTTCACTTCAGGTTTACTGTATACCTTGGACCTTCTTATTGACGATAAAACACAGAAATTGCATCCGAATTTAATACAAAAGGCACAATGCCGACTTAAGTACAAGAGGATTGACACTCTAACTTTCTATGATTTGAACCTCTCCTGTGAGTCCTGTTTTAGGTTCCGAACGTCAGTTTTACTGTATCCCTTGGACTTCTTATTGACGATGAAACACAGAAATTGCATCCGAATTTAATACAAAAGGCACAATGCCGACTTAATTACAAGAGGACTGACACATCAACACTCTATGATTAGAACCTCTCCTGTGAGTCCAGTTTTAGTTTCCGATGCTTCACTTCAGGTTTACTGTATCCCTTGGACCTTCTTATTGACGATGAAACACAGAAATTTCATCCGAATTTAATACAAAAGGCACAATGCCGACTTAAGTACAAGAGGACTGACACTCTAACTTTCTATGATTTGAACCTCTCCTGTGAGTCCAGTTTTAGGTTCCGAACTTCAGGTTTACTGTATCCCTTGGACCATCTTATTGACGATGAAACACAGAAATTGCATCCGAATTTAATACAAAAGGCACAATGCCGACTTAAGTACAAGAGGACTGACACTCTAACTCTCTATGATTTTAACCTCTATTGTGAGTTGAGTTTTAGATTCCGATGCTTCACATCAGGTTTACTGTATCCCTTGGACCTTCTTATTCACGATGGAACACAGAAATTGCATCCGAATTTAATACAAAAGTCACAATGCCGACTTAAGTACAAGAGGACTGACACTCTAACTTTCTATGATTTGAACCTCTCCTGTGAGTCCAGTTTTAGATTCCGATGCTTCACTTCAGGTTTACTGTATCCCTTGGACCCTCCTATTGACGATGAAACAAAGAAATTGCATCCGAATTTAATACAAAAGTCACAATGCCGACTTAAGTTCAAGAGGACTGACACTCTAACTTTCCATGATTTGAACCTCTCCTGTGGGTCCAGTTTTAGATTCCGATGCTTCACTTCAGGTTTCCTTTATAACTTGGAACGGCTTATTGACGGTGAAACACAGAAATTGCATCCGAATTTAAAACAAAAGTCACAATGCCGACTTAATTACAAGAGGACTGACACTCTAACTTTCTATGATTTGAACGTCTCCTGTGGGTCCGGTTTTAGATTCCGATGCTTCACTTCACGTTTACTGTATCCCTTGGACGTTATTATAGACGATGAAACACAGAAATTGCATCCGAATTTAATACAAAAGGCACAATGCCGACTTAAGTACAAAACGACTGACACTCTATCTTTCTACGACTTGAACCTCTCCTATCAGTCCAGTTTTAGATTCCGATAATTTACTTCGGGTTTACTGTATCCCTTGGACATTCTTTTTGCCGATGAAACACAGAAATTGCATCCGAATTTAATACAGAAGGCACAATGCCAACTTAAGTACAGGAGGACTGACACTCTAACTTTCTATGATTTGAACCTCTCCTGTGAGTTGAGCTTTAGACTCCGATGCTTCACTTCTGGTCTACTGTAACCCTTGGACCTTTTTATTGACGATGAAACACAGAAATTGCATTCGAATTTAATACAAAAGGCACAATGCTGACTTAAGTACAAGAGGACTGACACTCTAACTTTCTATGATTTGAACGTCTCCTGTGAGTCCAGTTTTAGATTCCGAACTTCAGGTTTACTGTATCCCTTGGACCTTCTTATTGACGATGAAACACACAAATTGCATCCGAATTTAATACAAAAGGCACAATGCCGACTTAAGTACAAGAGGACTCACACTATAAGTTTCTAAGATTTAAACCTCTCCTGTGAGTCCAGTTTTAGATTCCGATGCTTCACTTCAGGTTTACTGTATGCCTTGGACCTTCTTTTTGACGATGAAGCACAGAAATTGCCTCTGAATTTAATACAAAAGGCACAATGGCGACTTAAGTACAAGAGGACTGACATTCTAACTTTCTATGATTTGAACCTCGTCTGTGAGTCCAGTTTTAGATTCCGATGCTTCACTTCAGGTTTACTGTATACCTTGGACGTTCTTGAAGACGATGAAACACAGAAATTACATCCGAATATAATACAAAAGGCACAATGCCGACTTTAGTACAAGAGGCCTGACACTCTAACTTTCTATGATTTGAACCTCTCCTGTGAGTCCAGTTTTAGATTGCGATGCTTCACTTCAGGTTTACTTTATCCCTTGGACCTTCTTATTGACAATGAAACACAGAAATTGCATCCGAATTTAATACAAAAGGCACAATGCCGACTTAAGTACAAGAGGACTGACACTCTAACATTCTATGATTTGAACCTCTCCTGTGAGTCCAGGTTTACATTCCGATGCTTCACTTCAGGTTTACTGCATCCCTTGGACCTTCATACGTACGATGAAACATAGAAATTGCATCCGAATTTAATACAAAAGGCACAATGCTGACTTAAGTACAAGAGGACTGACACTCTAACTTTCTATGATTTGAACCTCCCCTGTAAGTCCATATTTAGATTCCGAACTTCTGGTTTACTGTATCCCTTGGACCTTCTTATTGAGGATGAAACACAGAAACTGCATCCGAATTTAATACAAAAGGCACAATGCCGACTTAAGTACAAGAGGACTAACACTCTAACTTTCTATGATCTAAACCTCTCCTGTGAGTCCAGTCTTAATTTCCGATATTTCACTTCAGGTTTACTGTATATCTTGGACCTTCTTATTGACGATGAAACACAGAAATTGTATCCGAATTTCATACAAATGGCACAATGCCGACTTAAGTTCAAGAGGATTGACACTCTAACTTTCTGTGATTTGAGCCGATCCTGTGAGTCCAGTTTTAGGTTCCGATGCTTCTCTTCAGGTTTACTGTATCCCTTGTACCTTCTTGTTGACGATGAAACAAAGAAATTGCATCCGAATTTAATACAAAAGGCACAATGCCGACTTAAGTACAAGAGGACTGACACTCTAACTTTCTATGATTTCAACCTCTCCTGTGAGTCCAGTTTTAGATTCCGATGCTTAACTTCAGGTTTCTTTTATACCTTGCACCTTCTTATTGACGATGAAACACAGAAATTGCATCCGAATCTAATACAAAAGGCACAATGCCGACTTATGTACAAGTTGACTGACACTCTAACTTTCTATGATTTGAACCTCTCCTGTGAGTCCAGTTTTAGATTCCGATGCTTCACTTCAGGTTTACTGTATTCCTTGGAACTTCTTATTGACGATGAAACACAGAAATTGCATCATAATTTAATACAAAAGGTACAATGCCGTCCTATGTACAAGAAGACTGACACTCTAACTTTCTATCATTTGAACCTCTCCTGTGAGACCAGTTTTAGATTCCGATGCTTCACTTTAGGTTTACTGTATCCCTTGGACCATCTTATAGACGATGAAATACAGATATTGCATCCGAATTTATTACAAAAGTCACAATGCCGACCTAAGTACAAGAGGACTGTTACTCTAACTTTCGATGATTTCAACCACTCCTGTGAGTTGAGTTTTAGATTCCGATTCTTCACTTCAGGTCTACTGTATCCCTTGGAACTTCGTATTGACGATGAACCACAGAAATTGCATCTGAATTTAACACAAAAGGCACAATGCTGCCTTAAGTACAAGAGGACTGACACTCTTACTTTCTATGATTTGAACCTCTCCTGTGAGTCCAGTTTTAGATTCCGATGCTTCACTTCAGGTTTACTGTATCCCTTGGACCCTCCTATTGACGATGAAACAAAGAAATTGCATCCGAATTTAATACAAAAGGCACAATGCCGACTTAAGTACAAGAGGCCAGACACTCTAACTTTCTATGATGTGAACCTCCCCTGTGAGTCCAGTTTTAGACTCCGATGCTTCACTTCAGGTTTACTGTATACCTTGGACCTTCTTATTGACGATAAAACACAGAAATTGCATCCGAATTTAATACAAAAGGCACAATGCCGACTGAAGTACAAGAGGATTGACACTCTAACTTTCTATGATTTGAACCTCTCCTGTGAGTCCTGTTTTAGGTTCCGAACGTCAGTTTTACTGTATCCCTTGGACTTCTTATTGACGATGAAACACAGAAATTGCATCCGAATTTAATACAAAAGGCACAATGCCGACTTAATTACAAGAGGACTGACACTTCAACTCTCTATGATTAGAACCTCTCCTGTGAGTCCAGTTTTAGTTTCCGATGCTTCACTTCAGGTTTACTGTATCACTTGGACCTTCTTATTGACGATGAAACACAGAAATTTCATCCGAATTTAATACAAAAGGCACAATGCCGACGTAAGTACAAGAGGACTGACACTCTAACTTTCTATGATTTGAACCTCTCCTGTGAGTCCAGTTTTAGGTTCCGAACTTCAGGTTTACTGTATCCCTTGGACCATCTTATTGACGATGAAACACAGAAATTGCATCCGAATTTAATACAAAAGGCACAATGCCGACTTAAGTACAAGAGGACTGACACTCTAACTCTCTATGATTTTAACCTCTCCTGTGAGTTGAGTTTTAGATTCCGATGCTTCACATCAGGTTTACTGTATCCCTTGGACCTTCTTATTGACGATGGAACACAGAAATTGCATCCGAATTTAATACAAAAGTCACAATGCCGACTTAAGTACAAGAGGACTGACACTCTAACTTTCTATGATTTGAACCTCTCCTGTGAGTCCAGTTTTGGATTCCGATGCTTCACTTCAGGTTTACTGCAACCCTTGGACCTTCTTATTGACGATGAAAAACAGAAATTGCATCCGAATTTAATACAAAAGGCACAATGCCGACTTAAGTACAAGAGGACTGACACTCTAACTTTCTATGATTTGAACCTCTCCTGTGAGTCCAGTTTTAGATTCCGATGCTTCACTTCAGGCTTACTGTATCCCTTGGACCCTCCTATTGACGATGAAACAAAGAAATTGCATCCGAATTTAATACAAAAGGCACAATGCCGACTTAAGTTCAAGAGGACTGACACTCTAACTTTCCATGATTTGAACCTCTCCTGTGGGTCCAGTTTTAGATTCCGATGCTTCACTTCAGGTTTCCTTTACAACTTGGAACGGCTTATTGACGATGAAACACAGAAATTGCATCCGAATTTAATACAAAAGGCACAATGCCGACTTAATTACAAGAGGACTGACACTCTAACTTTCTATGATTTGAACGTCTCCTGTGGGTCCGGTTTTAGATTCCGATGCTTCACTTCAGGTTTACTGTATCCCTTGGACGTTATTATAGACGATGAAACACAGAAATTGCATCCGAATTTAATACAAAAGGCACAATGCCGACTTAAGTACAAAAGGACTGACACTCTATCTTTCTATGATTTGAACCTCTCCTATCAGTCCAGTTTTAGATTCCGATAATTTACTTCGGGTTTACTGTATCCCTTGGACCTTCTTTTTGCCGATGAAACACAGAAATTGCATCCAAATTTAATACAGAAGGCACAATGCCAACTTAAGTACAGGAGGACTGACACTCTAACTTTCTATGATTTGAACCTCTCCTGTGAGTTGAGCTTTAGACTCCGATGCTTCACTTCTGGTCCACTGTAACCTTTGGACCTTTTTATTGACGATGAAACACAGAAATTGCATTCGAATTTAATACAAAAGGCACAATGCTGACTTAAGTACAAGAGGACTGACACTCTAACTTTCTATGATTTGAACGTCTCCTGTGAGTCCAGTTTTAGATTCCGAACTTCAGGTTTACTGTATCCCTTGGACCTTCTTATTGACGATGAAACACACAAATTGCATCCAAATTTAATAAAAAAGTCACAATGCCGACTTAAGTACAAGAGGACTGACGCTCTAACTTACATTGATTTGTACCTCTCCTGTGAGTCCAGTTTCAGATGCCGATGCTTCACTTCAGGTTTACCGTATACCTTGGACCTTCTTATTGACGATGAAACACAGAATTTGCATCCGAATTTAATACCAAAGGCACAATGCCGACTTAAGTACAAGAGGACTCACACTATAAGTTTCTAAGATTTAAACCTCTCCTGTGAGTCCAAATTTAGATTCCGATGCTTCACTTCAGGTTTACTGTATGCCTTGGACCTTCTTTTTGACGATGAAGCACAGAAATTGCCTCTGAATTTAATACAAAAGGCACAATGGCGACTTAAGTACAAGAGGACTGACATTCTAACTTTCTATGATTTGAACCTCTCCTGTGAGTCCAGTTTTAGATTCCGATGCTTCACTTCAGGTTTACTGTATACCTTGGACGTTCTTGAAGACGATGAAACACAGAAATTACATCCGAATATAATACAAAAGGCACAATGCCGACTTTAGTACAAGAGGCCTGACACTCTAACTTTCTATGATTTGAACCTCTCCTGTGAGTCCAGTTTTAGATTGCGATGCTTCACTTCAGGTTTACTTTATCCCTTGGACCTTCTTATTGACAATGAAACACAGAAATTGCATCCGAATTTAATACAAAAGGCACAATGCCGACTTAAGTACAAGAGGACTGACACTGTAACATTCTATGATTTGAACCTCTCCTGTGAGTCCAGGTTTACATTCCGATGCTTCACTTCAGGTTTACTGCATCCCTTGGACCTTCATATATACGATGAAACATAGAAATTGCATCCGAATTTAATACAAAAGGCACAATGCCGACTTAAGTACAAGAGGACTGACACTCTAACTTTCTATGATTTGAACCTCCCCTGTAAGTCCATATTTAGATTCTGAACTTCTGGTTCACTGTATCCCTTGGACTTCTTATTGACGATGAAACACAGAAATTGCATCCGAATTTAATACAAAAGGCACAATGCCGACTTAAGTACAAGAGGACTAACACTCTAACTTTCTATGATCTGAACCTCTCCTGTGAGTCCAGTCTTAGTTTTAGATATTTCACTTCAAGTTTACTGTATCCCTTGGACCTTCTTATTGACGATGAAACACAGAAATTGTATCCGAATTTCATATAAATGGCACAATGCCGACTTAAGTTCAAGAGGATTGACACTCTAATTTTCTGTGATTTGAACCGATCCTGTGAGTCCAGTTTTAGATTCCGATATTTCTCTTCAGGTTTACTGTATCCCTTGTACCTTCTTGTTGACGATGAAACAAAGAAATTGCATCCGAATTTAATACAAAAGGCACAATGCCGACTTAAGTACAAGAGGACTGACACTCTAACTTTCTATGATTTCAACCTCTCCTGTGAGTCCAGTTTTAGATTCCGATGCTTAACTTCAGGTTTCTTTTATACCTTGCACCTTCTTATTGACGATGAAACACAGAAATTGCATCCGAATCTAATACAAAAGGCACAATGCCGACTTATGTACAAGTTGACTGACACTCTAACTTTCTATGATTTGAACCTCTCCTGTGAGTCCAGTTTTAGGTTCCGATGCTTCACTTCAGGTTTACTGTATTCCTTGGAACTTCTTATTGACGATGAAACACAGAAATTGCATCTGAATTTAATACAAAAGGTACAATGCCGTCCTATGTACAAGAAGACTGACACTCTAACTTTCTATCATTTGAACCTCTCCTGTGAGACCAGTTTTAGATTCCGATGCTTCACTTTAGATTTACTGTATCCCTTGGACCATCTTATAGACGATGAAATACAGATATTGCATCCGAATTTATTACAAAAGTCACAATGCCGACTTAAGTACAAGAGGACTGTTACTCTAACTTTCGATGATTTCAACCTCTCCTGTGAGTTGAGTTTTAGATTCCGATTCTTCACTTCAGGTCTACTGTATCCCTTGGAACTTCGTATTGACGATGAACCACAGAAATTGCATCTGAATTTAACACAAAAGGCACAATGCTGCCTTAAGTACAAGAGGACTGACACTATTACTTTCTATGATTTCAACCCCTCCTGTGAGTCCAGTTTTGGATTCCGATGCTTCACTTCAGGTTAACTGTATCCCTTGGACCATCTTATTGACGATGAAACACAGAAATTGCATCCGAATTTAATACAAAAGGCACAATGCCGACTTAAGTACAAGAGGCCAGACACTCTAACTTTCTATGATGTGAACCTCCCCTGTGAGTCCAGTTTTAGACTCCGATGCTTCACTTCAGGTTTACTGTATACCTTGGACCTTCTTATTGACGATAAAACACAGAAATTACATCCGAATTTAATACAAAAGGCACAATGCCGACTGAAGTACAAGAGGATTGACACTCTAACTTTCTATGACTTGAACCTCTCCTGTGAGTCCTGTTTTAGGTTCCGAACGTCAGTTTTACTGTATCCCTTGGACTTCTTATTGACGATGAAACACAGAAATTGCATCCGAATTTAATACAAAAGGCACAATGCCGACTTAATTACAAGAGGACTGACACTTCAACTCTCTATGATTAGAACCTCTCCTGTGAGTCCAGTTTTAGTTTCCGATGCTTCACTTCAGGTTTACTGTATCACTTGGACCTTCTTATTGACGATGAAACACAGAAATTTCATCCGAATGTAATACAAAAGGCACAATGCCGACTTAAGTACAAGAGGACTGACACACTAACTTTCTATGATTTGAACCTCTCCTCTGAGTCCAGTTTTAGGTTCCGAACTTCAGGTTTACTGTATCCCTTGGACCATCTTATTGACGATGAAACACAGAAATTGCATCCGAATTTAATACAAAAGGCACAATGCCGACTTAAGTACAAGAGGACTGACACTCTAACTCTCTATGATTTTAACCTCTCCTGTGAGTTGAATTTTAGATTCCGATGCTTCACATCAGGTTTACTGTATCCCTTGGACCTTCTTATTGACGATGGAACACAGAAATTGCATCCGAATTTAATACAAAAGTCACAATGCCGACTTAAGTACAAGAGGACTGACACTCTAACTTTCTATGATTTGAACCTCTCCTGTGAGTCCAGTTTTGGATTCCGATGCTTCACTTCAGGTTTACTGTAACCCTTGGACCTTCTTATTGACGATGAAAAACAGAAATTGCATCCGAATTTAATACAAGAGGCACAATGCCGACTTAAGTACAAGAGGACTGACACTCTAACTTTCTATGATTTGAACCTCTCCTGTGAGTCCAGTTTTAGATTCCGATGCTTCACTTCAGGTTTACTGTATACCTTGGACGTTCTTGAAGACGATGAAACACAGAAATTACATCCGAATATAATACAAAAGGCACAATGCCGACTTTAGTACAAGAGGCCTGACACTCTAACTTTCTATGATTTGAACCTCTCCTGTGAGTCCAGTTTTAGATTGCGATGCTTCACTTCAGGTTTACTTTATCCCTTGGACCTTCTTATTGACAATGAAACACAGAAATTGCATCCGAATTTAATACAAAATGCACAATGCCGACTTAAGTACAAGAGGACTGACACTCTAACATTCTATGATTTGAACCTCTCCTGTGAGTCCAGGTTTACATTCCGATGCTTCACTTCAGGTTTACTGCATCCCTTGGACCTTCATATATACGATGAAACATAGAAATTGCATCCGAATTTAATACAAAAGGCACAGTGCCGACTTAAGTACAAGAGGACTGACACTCTAACTTTCTATGATTTGAACCTCCCCTGTAAGTCCATATTTAGATTCTGAACTTCTGGTTTACTGTATCCCTTGGACCTTCTTATTGAGGATGAAACACAGAAATTGCATCCGAATTTAATACAAAAGGCACAATGCCGACTTAAGTACAAGAGGACTAACACTCTAACTTTCTATGATCTGAACCTCTCCTGTGAGTCCAGTCTTAGTTTCCGATATTTCACTTCAGGTTTACTGTATCCCTTGGACCTTCTTATTGACGATGAAACACAGAAATTGTATCCGAATTTCATACAAATGGCACAATGCCGACTTAAGTTCAAGAGGATTGACACTCTAACTTTCTGTGATTTGAACCGATCCTGTGAGTCCAGTTTTAGATTCCGATGCTTCTCTTCAGGTTTACTGTATCCCTTGTACCTTCTTGTTGACGATGAAACAAAGAAATTGCATCCGAATTTAATACAAAAGGCACAATGCCGACTTAAGTACAAGAGGACTGACACTCTAACTTTCTATGATTTCAACCTCTCCTGTGAGTCCAGTTTTAGATTCCGATGCTTAACTTCAGGTTTCTTTTATACCTTGCACCTTCTTATTGACGATGAAACACAGAAATTGCATCCGAATCTAATACAAAAGGCACAATGCCGACTTATGTACAAGTTGACTGACACTCTAACTTTCTATGATTTGAACCTCTCCTGTGAGTCCAGTTTTAGATTCCGATGCTTCACTTCAGGTTTACTGTATTCCTTGGAACTTCTTATTGACGATGAAACACAGAAATTGCATCTGAATTTAACACAAAAGGTACAATGCCGTCCTATGTACAAGAAGACTGACACTCTAACTTTCTATCATTTGAACCTCTCCTGTGAGACCAGTTTTAGATTCCGATGCTTCACTTTAGGTTTACTGTATCCCTTGGACCATCTTATAGACGATGAAATACAGATATTGCATCCGAATTTATTACAAAAGTCACAATGCCGACTTAAGTACAAGAGGACTCTTACTCTAACTTTCGATGATTTCAACCACTCCTGTGAGTTGAGTTTTAGATTCCGATTCTTCACTTCAGGTCTACTGTATCCCTTGGAACTTCGTATTGACGATGAACCACAGAAATTGCATCTGAATTTAACACAAAAGGCACAATGCTGCCTTAAGTACAAGAGGACTGACACTCTTACTTTCTATGATTTGAACCTCTCCTGTGAGTCCAGTTTTGGATTCCAATGCTTCACTTCAGGTTAACTGTATCCCTTGGACCATCTTATTGACGATGAAACACAGAAATTGCATCCGAATTTAATACAAAAGGCACAATGCCGACTTAAGTACAAGAGGACTGACACTCTAACTTTTTATGATTTGATCCTCTCCTGTGAGTCCAGGTTTAGATTCCGATGCTTCACTTCAGCTTTACTGTATCCCTTGGACCTTCTTATAGACGATGAAACACAGAAATTGCATCCGAACGTAATACAAAAGGCACAATGCCGACTTAAGTACAAGAGGAATGACACTCTAACTTTCTATGATTTGAACCTCTCCTGTGAGACCCGTTTTAGATTAAGAACTTCAGGTTTACTGTATCCCTTGCACCTTCTTATTGACGATGAAACACAGAAATTCCATCCGAATTTAATACAAAAGGCATAATGCCGACTTAAGTACAAGAGAACTGACCCTCTAACTCTCTACGATTTGAACCTCTCCTGTGAGTTGAGTTTTAGATTCCGATGCTTCACATCAGGTTTACTGTATCCCTTGGACCTTCTTATTGACGATGAAACACAGATATGGCATCCGAATGTAATACAAAAGGCACAATGCCGACTTAAGTACATGAGGACTGAGACTCTAACTTTCTATGATTTGAACCTCTCCTGTGAGTCCAGTTTTAGATTGCGATGTTTCAGTTCAGATTTACTGTATCCCTTGGACCTTCTTATTGACGATGAAACACAGAAATTGCATCCGAATTCATTACCAAAGGCACAATTCCGTCCTACGTACAAGAGGTCTGACACTATAACTTTCTTTGATTTGAACCTCTCCTGTGAGTCCAGTTTTCGATTTCGATGCTTCACTTTAGGTTTACTGTATCCCTTGGAACTTCGTATTGACGATGAAACACAGAAATTGCATCCGAATTTAATACAAAAGGCACAATGCCGACTTAAGTACAAGAGGACTGACACTCTAACTTTTTATGATTTGAACCTCTCCTGTGAGTCCAGTTTTAGTTTCCGATGCTCCACTTCAGATTTACTGTATCCCTTGGACCTTCTTATGGACGATGAAGCACAGAAATTACATCCGAATTTAATACAAAAGGCACAATGCCGACTTAAGTACTCGAGGACTGACACTCTAACTTTCTATGATTTGAACCTGTCCTGTGAGTCCAGTTTTAGATTCCGATGCTTAACTTCAGTTTTCTTTTATACCTTGCACCTTCTTATTGACGATGAAACACAGAAATTGCATCCGAATCTAATACAAAAGGCACAATGCCGACTTAAGTACAAGTTGACTGACACTCTAACTTTCTATGATTTGAACCTCTCCTGTGAGTCCAGTTTTAGATTCCGATGCTTCACTTCAGGTTTACTGTATTCCTTGGAACTTCTTATTGACGATGAAACACAGAAATTGCATCTGAATTTAATACAAAAGGTACAATGCCGTCCTATGTACAAGAAGACTGACACTCTAACTTTCTATCATTTGAACCTCTCCTGTGAGACCAGTTTTAGATTCCGATGCTTCACTTTAGGTTTACTGTATCCCTTGGACAATCTTATAGACGATGAAATACAGATATTGCACCCGAATTTAATACAAAAGTCACATAGTCGACTTAAGTACAAGAGGACTGTTACTCTAACTTTCGATGATTTGAACCTCTCCTGTGAGTTGAGTTTTAGATTCCGATTCTTCACTTCAGGTCTACTGTATCCCTTGGAACTTCGTATTGACGATGAACCACAGAAATTGCATCTGAATGTAACACAAAAGGCACAATGCTGCCTTAAGTACAAGAGGACTGACACTCTTACTTTCTATGATTTGAACCCCTCCTGTGAGTCCAGTTTTGGATTCCGATGCTTCACTTCAGGTTAACTGTATCCCTTGGACCATCTTATTGACGATGAAACACAGAAATTGCATCAGAATTTAATACAAAAGGCACAATGCCGACTTAAGTACAAGAGGACTGACACTCTAACTTTTTATGATTTGAACCTCTCCTGTGAGTCCAGGTTTAGATTCCGATGCTTCACTTCAGCTTTACTGTATCCCTTGGACCTTCTTACAGACGATGAAACACAGAAATTGCATCCGAACGTAATACAAAACGCACAATGCCGACTTAAGTACAAGAGGACTGACACTCTAACTTTCTATGATTTGAACCTCTCCTGTAAGTCCAGTTTTCGATTTCGATGATTCACTTTAGGTTTACTGTATCCCTTGGAACTTCGTATTAACGATGAAACACAGAAATTGCATCCGAATTTAATACAAAAGGCACAATGCCGACTTAAGTACAAGAGGACTGACACTCTAACTTTCTATGATTTGAACCTCTCCTGTGAGTCCAGTTTTAGTTTCCGATGCTTCACTTCAGATTTACTGTATCCCTTGGACCTTCTTATGGACGATGAAGCACAGAAATTGCATCCGAATTTAATACAAAAGGCACAATGCCGACTTAAGTACTCGAGGACTGACACTCTAACTTTCTATGATTTGAACCTGTGCTGTGAGTCCAGTTTTAGATTCCGATGCTTCACTTCAGGTTTACTGAACCCCTTGGACCTTCTTATTGACGATTAAACACAGAAATTGCATCCGAATTTAATACAAAATGCACAATGCCGATTTAAGTACAAGAGGACTGACACTCTAACTTTCTATGATTTGTACCTCTCCTGTCAGTCCAGTTGTAGATTCAGATGCTGCACTTCAGGTTTACTGTATCCCTTGGACTTTCTTATAGACGATGAAACACAGAAATTGCATCCGAATTTAATACAAAAGGCACAATGCCGACATAAGTACAAGAGGACTGTCACTCTAACTTTCTATGATTTGAACCTCACCTGTGAGTCCAGTTTTAGATTCCGATGCTTAACTTCAGGTTTACTGTATCCCTTGGACCTTCTTATTGACGATGAAACACAGAAATTGCATCCGAATTTAATACAAAAGGCACAATGCCGACTTAAGTACAAGAGTACTGACGCTCTAACTTTTTATGATTTTTACCTCTCCTGTGAGTCCTGTTTTAGATTCTTAACTTCAGGTTTACTGTATCCCTTGGACCTTCTTATTGACGATGAAAGACAGAAATTGCATCCGAATTTAATACAAAAGGCACAATGCCGACTTAAGTACAAGAGGACTGACACCATAACTCTCTATGATTTGAACCTCTCCTGTGAGTCCAGTTTTAGATTCCGATGCTTCACATCAGGTTTACTGTATCGCTTGGACCTTCTTATTGACGATGAAACACAGAAATTGCATCTGAATTTAATACAAAAGGCACAATGCAGACTTAAGTACAAGAGGACTGACACTCTAACTTTCTATGATTTGAACCTCTCCTGTGAGTCCAGTTTTAGATTCCGATGCTTCACTTCAGGTTTACTGTATCCCTTAGAACTTTTTATTGACGATGAAACACAGAAATTGCATCCGAGTTTAATACAAAATGCAAAATGCCGATTTAAGTACAAGAGGACTGACACTCTAACTTTCTATGATTTCAACCTCTCCTGTGAGTCCAGTTTTAGATTCCGATGCTTCACTTCAGGTTTACTGTATCCCTTGGACCTTCTTATTGACGATGAAACACAGAAATTGCATCCGAATTTAATACAAAAGGCACAATGCCGACTTACGTACAAGAGGACTGACACTAACTTTCTATGATATGAACCTCTCCTGTGAGTCCAGTTTTGGATTCCGATGCTACACTTCAGGTTTACTGTATCACTTGGACCTTCTTATTGACGATGAAACACAGAATTTGCATCCGAATTTAATACAGAAGGCACAATGCCACCATAAGTACAAGTGGACTGACACTCTAACCCCCTATGATTTGAACCTCTCCTTTGAGTTGAGTTTTAGATTCCGATGCTTCACATCAGGTTTACTGTATCCCTTGGACATTCTTATTGACGATGAAACACAGAAATGGCATCCGAATTTAATACAAAAGGCACAATGCCGACTTAAGTACAAGAGGACTGAGACTCTAACTTTCTATGAATCGAACCTCTCCTGTGAGACCAGTTTTAGATTCCGATGCTTTACTTCAGGTTTAATGTATCCCCTGGACCTTCTTATTGACGATGAAACACAGAAATTCCATCCGAATTTAATACAAAAGGCACAAGGACGACTTAAGTACAAGAGCACTGACGCTCTAACTTTCTATGATTTTAACCTCTCCTGTGAGTCCAGTTTTAGATTCCGATGCATCACTTCAGGTTTACTGTATCCCTTGTACCTTCTTATTGACGATGAAACACATAAATTGCATCCGAATTTAATACAAAAGGCACAATGCCGACTTAAGTACAAGAGGACCGACACTCTAACTTCCTATGATTTGAACCTCTCCTGTGAGTCCAGTTCTAGATTCCGATGCTTCCCTTCACGTTTACTTTATCCCATGGACCTTCTTATAGACGATGAAACACAGATATTGCATCCGAATTTAACACAGGAGGCTCAATGCTGACTTAAGTAAAAAGAGGAATGACACTCTAACTTTCTATGATTTGAACCTCTCCTGTGAGTCCAGTTTTGGATTCCGATGCTTCAGTTGAGGTTAACTGTTTCCCTTGGACCTTCTTATTGACGATGAAACACAGATATTGCATCCGAATTTAGTACAAAAAGCACAATGCCGACTTAAGTACAAGAGGACTGACATTCTAACTTTTTATGATTTGAACCTCTCCTGTGAGTCCCGTTTTAGATTCCGAACTTCAGGTTTACTGTATCCCTTGGACCTTCTTATTGACGATGAAACACAGAAATTGCATCCGAATTTAATACGAAAGGCACAAAGCCGACTTAAGTAGAAGAGGACTGACACTCTAACTCTCTGTGATTTGAACCTCTGATGTGAGTTGAGTTTTAGATTCCGATGCTTCCCATCAGGTTTACTGTATACCTTGGACCTTCTTATTGACGATGAAACACAGAAATTGCATCCGAATTTAATATAAAAGGCACAATGCCGACTTAAGTACAAGAGGACTGACACTCTAACTTTCTATGATTTGAACCTCTCCTGTGAGTCCAGTTTTAGATTCCGATGCTTCAATTCACATTTACTGTATCCCTTGGACTTTCGTATGGACGATGAAACACAGAAATTGCATCCGAATTTAATACAAAAGGCACAATGCCGACTTAAGTACTTGAGGACTGACACTCTAACTTTCTATGATTTGAACCTCTCCTGTGAGTCCAGTTTTAGATTCCGATGCTTCACTTCAGGTTTACTGGATCGCTTGGACCTTCTTATTGACGATGAAACACAGAAATTGCATCCGAATTTAATACAAAAGGCACAATTCCGACTTAAGTACAAGAGGACTGACACTCTAACTTTCTATGATTTGAACCTCTCCTGTGAGTCCAGTTTTAGACTCCGACGCTACACGTCAGACCTACTGTATCACTTGGACCTTCTTATAGACGATGAAACACAGAAATTTGCAACCGAATTTAATACAAAAGGCACAATGCCGACTTAAGTACTAGGGGACTGACACTCTAACTTTCTATGATTTGAACCTCACCTGTGAGTCCATTTTAAGATTCCGATGCTTCACTTCAGGTTTACTGTATCCCTTGGAACTTCTTATTGACGATGAAACACAGAAATTGCATCCGAATTTAATACAAAATGCACAATGCCGATTTAAGTACAAGAGGACTGACACTCAAACTTTCTATGATTTGAACCTCTCCTGTGAGTCCAGTTTTAGATTCCGATGCTTCACTTCAGGTTTACTGTATCGCTTGGACCTTCTTATTGACGATGAAACACAGAAATTGCATCCGAATTTAATACAAAAGGCACAATGCCGACTTAAGTACAAGAGGACTGACTCTCTAACTTTCTATGACTTGAACCTCTTCTGTGAGTCCACTTTTAGATTCCGATGCTTCTCTTCAGGTTTCCTTTATACCTTGGACCATCTTATTGACGATGAAACACAGAAATTGCATCCGAATTTAATACAAAAGGCACATTGCCCACTTAAGTACAAGAGGACTAACACTCTAACTTTCTATGATTTGAACCTCTCGTGTGAGTCCAGTTTTAGATTCCGATGCTTCACTTCAGGTTTACTCCATCATTTGGACCTTTTTATAGACGATGCAACACAGAAATTGCATCCGAATGTAATACAATAGCCACAATGCCGACTTCAGTACAAGAAGACTGACACTCTAACTTTTTATGATTTTAACCACTCCTGTGTGTCCAGTTTTAGATTCCGAACTTCAGGTTCTCTGTATCCCTTGGACCTTCTTATCGACGATGAAACACAGAAATTGCATCCTAATTTAATACAAAAGGCACAATGCCGACTTAAGTACAAGAGGACTGACACTCTAACTCCCTATGATTTGAACCTCTCCTGTGAGTCCAGTTTTAGATTCCGATGCTTCACTTCAGATTTACTGTATCCCTTGGACCTTCTCATGGACGATGAAACACAGAAATTGCATCCGAATTTAATACAAAAGGCACAATGCCGACTTAAGTACAAGAGGACTGACACTAACTTTCTATGTTATGAATCTCTCCTGTGAGTCCAGTTTTGGATTCCGATGCTACACTTCAGGTTTACTGTATCACTTGGACCTTCTTATTGGCGATGAAACACAGAAATTGCATCCAAATTTAATACAAAATGCACAATGCCGGTTTAAGTACAAGAATACTGACACTCTAACTTTCTATTATTTGAACCTCTCCTGTGAGTCCAGTTTTAGATTCCGATGCTTCACTTCAGGTTTACTGTATCCCTTGGAACTTCTTATTGACGATGAAACACAGAAATTGCATCCAAATTTAATACAAAATGCACAATGCCGGTTTAAGTACAAGAGGACTGACACTCTAACTTTCTATGATTTGAACCACTCCTGTGAGTCCAGTTTTAGATTCCGATGCTTCACTTCATGTTTACTGTATCCCTTGGACCTTCTTATTGACGATGAAACACAGAAATTGCATCCGAATTTAATACAAAAGGCACAATGCCGACTTAAGTACAAGAGGACTGACACTAACTTTCTATGATATGAACCTCTCCTGTGAGTCCAGTTTTGGATTCCAATGCTACACTTCAGGTTTACTGTATCACTTGGACCTTCTTATTGACGATGAAACACAGAAATTGCATCCGAATTTAATACAAAAGGCAGAATGCCGACTTAAGTACAAGAGGACTGACACTAACTTTCTATGATATGAACCTCTCTGTGAGTCCAGTTTTGGATTCCGATGCTACACTTCAGGTTTACTCTATCACTTGGACCTTCTTATTGACGATGAGACACAGATATTGCATCCGAATTTAATACAAAAGGCACAATGCCGACTTAAGTACAAGTGGACTGACACTCTAACCCCCTATGATTTGAACCTCTCCTGTGAGTTGGGTTTTAGATTCCGATGCTTCACTTCAGGTCTACTATATCCCTTGGACCTTCTTATTGACGATGAAACACAGTAATTGCATCCAAATTTAATACAAAATGCACAATGCCGGTTTAAGTACAAGAATACTGAAACTCTAACTTTCTATGATTTGAACCTCTCCTGTGAGTCCAGTTTTAGATTCCGATGCTTCACTTCAGGTTTACTGTATCCCTTGGAACTTCTTATTGACGATGAAACACAGAAATAGCTTCCGAATTTAATACAAAAGGCACAATGCCGACTTAAGTACATGAGGACTGACACTCTAACTTTCTATGATTTGAACCTCTCCTGTGAGTCCAGTTTTGGATTCCGATGCTCCACTTGAGGTTAACTGTTTCCCTTGGACCTTCTTATTGACGATGAAACACAGAAATTGCATCCGAATTTAATACAAAAGGCACAATGCCGACTTAAGTACAAGAGGACTGACATTCTAACTTTCTATGATTTGAACCTCTCCTGTGAGTCCCGTTTTAGATTCCGAACTTCAGGTTTACTGTATCCCTTGGACCTTCTTATTGACGATGAAACACAGAAATTGCATCCGAATTTAATACAAAAGGCACCAAGCCGACATAAGTACAAGATTACTGACACTCTGACTCTCTATGATTTGAACCTCTGATGTGAGTTGAGTTTTAGATTCCGATGCTTCACATCAGGTTTACTGTATACCTTGGACCTTCTTATTGACGATGAAACACAGAAATTGCATCCGAATTTAATACAAAAGGCACAATGCCGACTTAAGTACATGAGGACTGACACTCTAACTTTCTATGATTTGAACCTCTCCTGTGAGTCCAGTTTTGGATTCCGATGCTACACTTCAGGTTTACTGTATCACTTGGACCTTCTTATTGACGATGAAACTCAGAAATTGCATCCAAATTTAATACAAAATGCACAATGCCGGTTTAAGTACAAGAATACTGACACTCTAACTTTCTATGATTTGAACCTCTCCTGTGAGTCCAGTTTTAGATTCCGATGCTTCACTTCAGGTTTACTGTATCCCTTGGACCTTCTTATTGACGATGAAACACAGAAATTGCATCCGAATTTAATACAAAAGGCACAATGCCGACTTAAGTACAAGAGGACTGACACTAACTTTCTATGATATGAACCTCTCCTGTGAGTCCAGTTTTGGATTCCGATGCCACACTTCAGGTTTACTGTATCACTTGGACCTTCTTATTGACGATGAAACACAGAAATTGCATCCGAATTTAATACAAAAGGCACAATGCCGACTTAAGTACAAGAGGACTGACACTCTAACCCCCTATGATTTGAACCTCTCCTTTGAGTTGAGTTTTAGATTCCGATGCTTCACATCAGGCTTACTGTATCCCTTGGACCTTCTTATTGACGATGAAACACAGAAATGGCATCCGAATTTAATACAAAAGGCACAATGCCGACTTAACTACAAGAGGACTGAGACTCTAACTTTCTATGAATTGAACCTCTCCTGTGAGTCCAGTTTTAGTTTCCGATTCTTCACTTCAGATTTACTGTATCCCTTGGACATTCCTATGGACGATGAAACACAGAAATTGCATCCGAATTTAATACAAACGGCACAATGCCGACTTAAGTACTAGACGACTGACACTCTAACTTTCTATGATTTGAACCTCTCCTGTGAGTCCAATATTAGATTCCGATGCTTTACTTCAGGTTTACTGTATCCCTTGGACCTTCTTATTGACGATGAAACACAGAAATTGCACCCGAATTTAATACAAAAGTCACAAGGACGACTTAAGTACAAGAGCACCGACGCTCTAACTTTCTATGATTTGAACCTCTCCTGTGAGTCCAGTTTTAGATTCCGATGCTTCACTTCTGGTTTACTGTATACCTTGGACCTACTTATTAACGATGGAACACAGAAATTGCTTCCGAATTTAATGCGAAAGGCACAATGACGACTTAAGTACTAGAGGACTGACACTCTAACATTCTATAATTTGAACCTCTTCTGTGAGTCCAGTTTTGCATTCCGATGCTTCACTTCAGGTTAACTGTATCCCTTGTACATTCTTATTGACGATGAAACACATAAATTGCATCCGAATTTAATACAAAGGGCACAATGCAAACTTAAGTACAAGAGGACTAACACTCTAACTTTCTATGATTTGAACCTCTCCTGTGAGTCCAGTTTTAGATTCCGACGCATCACTTCAGGTTTACCCTATCATTTGGACCTTTTTATAGACGATGAAACACAGAAATTGCATCCGAATGTAATACAAAAGGCACAATGCCGACTTAAGTACAAGAGGACTGACACTCTAACTCCCTATGATTTGAACGTCTCCTGTGAGTCCAGTTTTAGATTCCGATGCTTCACTTCAGATTTACTGTATCCCTTGGACCTTCGCATGGACGATGAAACACAGAAATTGCATCCGAATTTAATACAAAAGGCACAATGCCGACTTAAGTACAAGAGGACTGACACTAACTTTCTATGATATGAATCTCTCCTGTGAGTCCAGTTTCGGATTCCGATGCTACACTTCAGGTTTACTGTATCACTTGGACCTCCTTATTGACGATGAAACACAGAAATTGCATCCAAATTTAATACAAAATGCACAATGCCGGTTTAAGTACAAGAATACTGACACTCTAACTTTCTATGATTTGAACCTCTCCTGTGAGTCCAGTTTTAGATTCCGATGCTTCACTTCAGGTTTACTGTATCCCTTGGAACTTCTTATTGACGATGAAACACAGAAATTGCATCCAAATTAAATACAAAATGCACAATGCCGGTTTAAGTACAAGAGGACTGACACTCTAACTTTCTATGATTTGAACCACTCCTGTGAGTCCAGTTTTAGATTCCGATGCTTCACTTCATGTTTACATTATCCCTTGGACCTTCTTATTGACGATGAAACACAGAAATTGCATCCGAATTTAATACAAAAGGCACAATGCCGACTTAAGTACAAGAGGACTGACACTAACTTTCTATGATATGAACCTCTCCTGTGAGTCCAGTTTTGGATTCCGTTGCTACACTTCAGGTTTACTCTATCACTTGGACCTTCTTATTGACGATGAGACACAGATATTGCATCCGAATTTAATACAAACGGCACAATGCCGACTTAAGTACTAGACGACTGACACTCTAACTTTCTATGATGTGAACCTCTCCTGTGAGTCCAATATTAGATTCCGATGCTTTACTTCAGGTTTACTGTATCCCTTGGACCTTCTTATTGACGATGAAACACAGAAATTGCATCCGAATTTAATACAAAAGTCACAAGGACGACTTAAGTACAAGAGCACCGACGCTCTAACTTTCTATGATTTGAACCTCTCCTGTGAGTCCAGTTTTAGATTCCGATGCTTCACTTCTGGTTTACTGTATACCTTGGACCTACTTATTAACGATGGAACACAGAAATTGCTTCCGAATTTAATGCAAAAGGCACAATGACGACTTAAGTACTAGAGGACTGACACTCTAACATTCTATAATTTGAACCTCTTCTGTGAGTCCAGTTTTGCATTCCGATGCTTCACTTCAGGTTAACTGTATCCCTTGTACATTCTTATTGACGATGAAACACATAAATTGCATCCGAATTTAATACAAAAGGCACAATGCCGACTTAAGTACAAGAGGACTGACACTCTAACTTCCCATGATTTGAACCTCTCCTGTGAGTCCAGTTTTAGATTCCGATGCTTCCCTTCAGGTTTACGTTATCCCTTGGACCTTCTTATAGACGATGAAACACAGAAATTGCATCCGAATTTAATACAAAAGGCACAATGCCGACTTAAGTAAAAGAGGACTGACTCTCTAACTTTCTATGATTTGTATCTCTTCTGTGAGTCCAGTTTTTGATTCCGATGCTTCACTTCAGGTTTCCTTTATACCTTGAACCATCTTATTGACGATGAAACACAGAAATTGCATCCGAATTTAATACAAAAGGCACAATGCAAACTTAAGTACAAGAGGACTAACACTCTAACTTTCTATGATTTGAACCTCTCCTGTGAGTCCAGTTTTAGATTCCGACGCTTCACTTCAGGTTTACTCTATCATTTGGACCTTTTTATAGACGATGAAACACAGAAATTGCATCCGAATGTAATACAAAAGGCACAATGACGACTTAAGTACAAGAGGACTGACACTCTAACTCCCTATGATTTGAACCTCTCCTGTGAGTCCAGTTTTAGATTCCGATGCTTCACTTCAGATTTACTGTATCCCTTGGACCTTCTCATGGACGATGAAACACAGAAATTGCATCCGAATTTAATACAAAAGGCACAATGCCGACTTAAGTACATGAGGACTGACACTCTAACTTTCTATGATTTGAACCTCTCCTGTGAGTCCAGTTTTAGATTCCGAACTTCAGGTTTACTGTATCCCTTGGACCTTCTTATTCACGATGAAAAACAGAAATTGCATCCGAATTTAATACAAAAGGCACCAAGCCGACATAAGTAGAAGATTACTGACACTCTGACTCTCTATGATTTGAACCTCTGATGTGAGTTGAGTTTTAGATTCCGATGCTTCACATCAGGTTTACTGTATACCTTGGACCTTCTTATTGACGATGAAACACAGAAATTGCATCCGAATTTAATACAAAAGGCACAATGCCGTCTTAAGTACATGAGGACTGACACTCTAACTTTCTATGATTTGAAAATCTCCTGTGAGCCCAGTTTTGGATTCCGATGCTACACTTCAGGTTTACTGTATCACTTGGACCTTCTTATTGACGATGAAACTCAGAAATTGCATCCAAATTTAATACAAAATGCACAATGCCGGTTTAAGTACAAGAATACTGACACTCTAACTTTCTATGATTTGAACCTCTCCTGTGAGTCCAGTTTTAGATTCCGATGCTTCACTTCAGGTTTACTGTATCCCTTAGACCTTCTTATTGACGATGAAACACAGAAATTGCATCCGAATTTAATACAAAAGGCACAATGCCGACTTAAGTACAAGAGGACTGACACTAACTTTCTATGATATGAACCTCTCCTGTGAGTCCAGTTTTGGATTCCGATGCTACACTTCAGGTTTACTGTGTCACTTGGACCTTCTTATTGACGATGAAACACAGAAATTGCATCCGAATTTAATACAAAAGGCACAATGCCGACTTAAGTACAAGAGGACTGTCACTCTAACCCCCTATGATTTGAACCTCTCCTTTGAGTTGAGTTTTAGATTCCGATGCTTCACATCAGGTTTACTGTATCCCTTGGACCTTCTTATTGACGATGAAACACAGAAATGGCATCCGAATTTAATACAAAAGGCACAATGCCGACTTAACTACAAGAGGACTGAGACTCTAACTTTCTATGAATTGAACCTCTCCTGTGAGTCCAGTTTTAGTTTCCGATTCTTCACTTCGGATTTACTGTATCCCTTGGACATTCCTATGGACGATGAAACACAGAAATTGCATCCGAATTTAATACAAACGGCACAATGCCGACTTAAGTACTAGACGACTGACACTCTAACTTTCTATGATTTGATCCTCTCTTGTGAGTCCAATATTAGATTCCGATGCTTTACTTCAGGTTTACTGTATCCCTTGGACCTTCTTATTGACGATGAAACACAGAAATTGCATCCGAATTTAATACAAAAGTCACAAGGACGACTTAAGTACAAGAGCACCGACGCTCTAACTTTCTATGATTTGAACCTCTCCTGTGAGTCCAGTTTTAGATTCCGATGCTTCACTTCTGGTTTACTGTATACCTTGGACGTACTTATTAACGATGGAATACAGAAATTGCTTCCGAATTTAATGCAAAAGGCACAATGACGACTTAAGTACTAGAGGACTGACACTCTAACATTCTATAATTTGAACCTCTTCTGTGAGTCCAGTTTTGCATTCCGATGCTTCACGTCAGGTTAACTGTATCCCTTGTACATTCTTATTGACGATGAAACACATAAATTGCATCCGAATTTAATACAAAAGGCACAATGCAAACTTAAGTACAAGAGGACTAACACTCTAACTTTCTATGATATGAACCTCTCCTGTGAGTCCAGTTTTAGATCCCGACGCTTCACTTCAGGTTTACTCTATCATTTGGACCTTTTTATAGACGATGAAACACAGAAATTGCATCCGAATGTAATACAAAAGGCACAATGCCGACTTAAGTACAAGAGGACTGACACTCTAACTCCCTATGATTTGAACGTCTCCTGTGAGTCCAGTTTTAGATTCCGATGCTTCACTTCAGATTTACTGTATCCCTTGGACCTTCGCATGGACGATGAGACACAGAAATTGCATCCGAATTTAATACAAAAGGCACAATGCCGACTTAAGTACAAGAGGACTGACACTAACTTTCTATGATATGAATCTCTCCTGTGAGTCCAGTTTCGGATTCCGATGCTACACTTCAGGTTTACTGTATCACTTGGACCTTCTTATTGACGATGAAACACAGAAATTGCATCCAAATTTAATACAAAATGCACAATGCCGGTTTAAGTACAAGAATACTGACACTCTAACTTTCTATGATTTGAACCTCTCCTGTGAGTCCAGTTTTAGATTCCGATGCTTCACTTCAGGTTTACTGTATCCCTTGGAACTTCTTATTGACGATGAAACACAGAAATTGCATCCAAATTTAATACAAAATGCACAATGCCGGTTTAAGTACAAGAGGACTGACACTCTAACTTTCTATGATTTGAACCACTCCTGTGAGTCCAGTTTTAGATTCCGATGCTTCACTTCATGTTTACATTATCCCTTGGACCTTCTTATTGACGATGAAACACAGAAATTGCATCCGAATTTAATACAAAAGGCACAATGCCGACTTAAGTACAAGAGGACTGACACTAACTTTCTATGATATGAACCTCTCCTGTGAGTCCAGTTTTGGATTCCGATGCTACACTTCAGGTTTACTGTATCACTTGGACCTTCTTATTGACGATGAAACACAGAAATTGCATCCGAATTTAATACAAAAGGCAGAATGCCGACTTAAGTACAAGAGGACTGACACTAACTTTCTATGATATGAACCTCTCCTGTGAGTCCAGTTTTGGATTCCGATGCTACACTTCAGGTTTACTCTATCACTTGGACCTTCTTATTGACGATGAGACACAGATATTGCATCCGATTTTAATACAAAAGGCACAATGCCGACTTAAGTACAAGTGGACTGACACTCTAACCCCCTATGATTTGAACCTCTCCTTTGAGTTGAGTTTTAGATTCCGATGCTTCACTTCAGATTTACTGAATCCCTTGGACCTTCCTATGGACGATGAAACACAGAAATTGCATCCGAATTTTATACAAACGGCTTAATTGCGACTTAAGTACTAGAGGACTGACACTCTAAATTTCTATGATTTGAACCTCTCCTGTGAGTCCAGTTTAAGATTCCGATGCTTTACATCAGGTTTACTGTATCCCTTGGACCTTCTTATTGACGATGAAACACAAAATTTCATCCGAATTTAATACACTAGGCACAAGGACGACTTAAGTACAAGAGCACCGACGCTCTAACTTTCTATGATTTGAACCTCTCCTGTGAGTCCAGTTTTAGATTCCGATGCTTCACTTCAGGTTTACTGTATACCTTGGACCTACTTATTAACGATGAAACACAGAAATTGCTTCCGAATTTAATACAAAAGGCACAATGCCAACTTAAGTACTAGAGGACTGACACTCTAACTTTCTATGATTTGAACCTCTCCTGTGAGTCCAGTTTTGCATTCCGATGCTTCACTTCAGGTTAACTGTATCCCTTGTACCTTCTTATTGACGATGAAACACATAAATTGCATCCGAATTTAATACAAAAGGCACATTGCCGACTTAAGTACAAGAGGACTGACACTCTAAGTTCCTATGATTTGAACCTCTCCTGTGAGTCCAGTTTTAGATTCCGATGCTTCCCTTAAGGGTTACTTTATCCCTTGGACCTTCTTATACACGATGAAACACAGAAATTGCATTCGAATTTAATACAAAAGTCACAATGCCGACTTAAGTACAAGTGGCCTGACACTCTAACATTCTATGATTTGAACCCCTCCTGTGAGTAGGGTTTTAGATTCCGATGCTTCACTTCAGGTCTACTATATCCCTTGGACCTTCTTATTGACGATGAAACACAGAAATTGCATCCAAATTTAATACAAAATGCACAATGCCGGTTTAAGTCAAGAATACTGACACTCTAACTTTCTATGATTTGAACCTCTCCTGTGAGTCCAGTTTTAGATTCCGATGCTTCACTTCAGGTTTACTGTATTACTTGGAACTTCTTATTGACGATGAAACACAGAAATAGCTTCCGAATTTATAACAAAAGGCACAATGCCGACTTAAGTACATGAGGACTGACACTCTAACTTTCTATGATTTGAACCTCTCCTGTGAGTCCAGTTTTGGATTCCGATGCTTCACTTGAGGTTGACTGTTTCCCTTGGACCTTCTTATTGACGATGAAACACAGAAATTGCATCCGAATTTAATACAAAAGGCACAATGCCGACTTAAGTACAAGAGGACTGACATTCTAACTTTCTATGATTTGAACCTCTCCTGTGAGTCCCGTTTTAGATTCCGAACTTCAGGTTTACTGTATCCCTTGGACCTTCTTATTGACGATGAAACACAGAAATTGCATCCGAATTTAATATAAAAGGCACCAAGCCGACATAAGTAGAAGATTACTGACACTCTGACTCTCTATGATTTGAACCTCTGATGTGAGTTGAGTTTTAGATTCCGATGCTTCACATCAGGTTTACTGTATACCTTGGACCTTCTTATTGACGATGAAACACAGAAATTGCATCCGAATTTAATACAAAAGGCACAATGCCGACTTAAGTACATGAGGACTGACACTCTAACTTTCTATGATTTGAACCTCTCCTGTGAGTCCAGTTTTGGATTCCGATGCTACACTTCAGGTTTACTGTATCACTTGGACCTTCTTATTGACGATGAAACACAGATATTGCATCCAAATTTAATACAAAATGCACAATGCCGGTCTAAGTACAAGAATACTGACACTCTAACTTTCTAAGATTTGAACCTCTCCTGTGAGTCCAGTTTTAGATTCCGATGCTTCACTTCAGGTTTACTGTATCCCTTGGAACTTCTTATTGACGATGAAACACAGAAATTGCATCCAAATTTAATACAAAATGCACAATGCCGGTTTAAGTACAAGAATACTGACACTCTAACTTTCTATGATTTGAACCACTCCTGTGAGTCCAGTTTTAGATTCCGATGCTTCACTTCAGGTTTACTGTATCCCTTGGACCTTCTTATTGACGATGGAACACAGAAATTGCATCCGAATTTAATACAAAAGGCACAATGCCGACTTAAGTACAAGAGGACTGACACTAACTTTCTATGATATGAACCTCTCCTGTGAGTCCAGTTTTGGATTCCGATGCTACACTTCAGGTTTACTGTATCACTTGGACCTTCTTATTGACGATGAAACACAGAAATTGCATCCGAATTAAATACAAAAGGCACAATGCCGACTTAAGTACAAGAGGACTGACACTCTAACCCCAATGATTTGAACCTCTCCTTTGAGTTGAGTTTTAGATTCCGATGCTTCACATCAGGTTTACTGTATCCCTTGGACCTTCTTATTGACGATGAAACACAGAAATGGCATCCGAATTTAATACAAAAGGCACAATGCCGACTTAACTACAAGAGGACTGAGACTCTAACTTTCTATGAATTGAACCTCTCCTGTCAGTCCAGTTTTAGTTTCCGATTCTTCACTTCAGATTTACTGTATCCCTTGGACATTCCTATGGACGATGAAACACAGAAATTGCATCCGAATTTAATACAAACGGCACAATGCCGATTTAAGTACTAGACGACTGACACTCTAACTTTCTATGATTTGAACCTCTCCTGTGAGTCCAATATTAGATTCCGATGCTTTACTTCAGGTTTACTGTATCCCTTGGACCTTCTTATTGACGATGAAACACAGAAATTGCATCCGAATTTAATACAAAAGTCACAAGGACGACTTAAGTACAAGAGCACCGACGCTCTAACTTTCTATGATTTGAACCTCTCCCGTGAGTCCAGTTTTAGATTCCGATGCTTCACTTCTGGTTTACTGTATACCTTGGACCTACTTATTAACGATGGAACACAGAAATAGCTTCCGAATTTAATGCAAAAGGCACAATGACGACTTAAGTACTAGAGGACTGACACTCTAACATTCTATAATTTGAACCTCTCCTGTGAGTCCAGTTTTGCATTCCGATGCTTCACTTCAGGTTAACTGTATCCCTTGTACATTCTTATTGACGATGAAACACATAAATTGCATCCGAATTTAATACAAAAGGCACAATGCCGACTTAAGTACAAGAGGACTGACACTCTAACTTCCCATGATTTGAACCTCTCCTGTGAGTCCAGTTTTAGATTCCGATGCTTCCCTTCAGGTTTACGTTATCCCTTGGACCTTCTTATAGACGATGAAACACAGAAATTGCATCCGAATTTAATACAAAAGGCACAATGCCGACTTAAGTACAAGAGGACTGACTCTCTAACTTTCTATGATTTGATTCTCTTCTGTGAGTCCAGTTTTTGATTCCGATGCTTAACTTCAGGTTTCCTTTATACCTTGAACCATCTTATTGACGTTGAAACACAGAAATTGCATCCGAATTTAATACAAAAGGCACAATGCAAACTTAAGTACAAGAGGACTAACACTCTAACTTTCTATGATTTGAACCTCTCCTGTGAGTCCAGTTTTAGATTCCGACGCTTCACTTCAGGTTTACTCTATCATTTGGACCTTTTTATAGACGATGAAACACAGAAATTGCATCCGAATGTAATACAAAAGGCACAATGCCGACTTAAGTACAAGAGGACTGACACTCTAACTTCTTATGATTTGAACCACTCCTGTGTGTCCAGTTTTAGATTCCAAACTTCAGGTTCTCTGTATCCCTTGGAAATTCTTATTGACGATGAAACACAGAAATTGCATCCGAATTTAATACAAAAGGCACAATGCTGACTTAAGTACAAGAGGACTGACACTCTAACTTTCTATGATTTGAACGTCTCCTGTGAGTCCAGTTTTAGATTCCTATGCTTCACTTCAGATTTACTGTATCCCTTGGAACTTCTTATTGACGATGAAACACAGAAATTGCATCCGAATTTAATGCAAAATGCAGAATGCCGATTTAAGTACAAGAGGACTGACACTCTAACTTTCTATGATTTGAACCTCTCCTGTGAGTCCAGATTTAGATTCCGATGCTTCACTTCAGGTTTACTGTATCCCTTGGACCTTCTTATTGACGATGAAACACAGAATTTGCATCCGAATTTAATACAAAAGGCATAATGCCGACTTAAGTACAAGAGGACTGACACTAACTTTCTATGATATGAACCTCTCCTGTGAGTCCAGTTTTGGATTCCGATGCTACACTTCAGGTTTACTCTATCACTTGGACCTTCTTATTGACGATGAGACACAGATATTGCATCCAAATTTAATACAAAAGGCACAATGCCGACTTAAGTACAAGTGGACTGACACTCTAACCCCCTATGATTTGAACCTCTCCTTTGAGTTGAGTTTTAGATTCCGATGCTTCACATCAGGTTTACTGTATCCCTTGGACATTCTTATTGACGATGAAACACAGAAATGGCATCCGAATTTAATACAAAAGGCAGAATGCCGACTTAAATACAAGAGGACTGAGACTAACTTTCTATGAATTGAACCTCTCCTGTGAGTCCAGTTTAAGATTCCAATGCTGTACTTCAGGTTTACTGTATCCCTTGGACCTTCTTATTGACGATGAAACACAAAGTTCCATCCGAATTTAATACACTAGGCACAAGGACGACTTAAGTACAAGAGCACCGACGCTCTAACTTCCTATGATTTGAACCTCTCCTGTGAGTCCAGTTTTAGATTCCGATGCTTCACTTCAGGTTTACTGTATACCTTGTACCTACTTATTAACGATGAAACACAGAAATTGCTTCCAAATTTAATACAAAAGGCACAATGCCAACTTAAGTACTAGAGGACTGACACTCTAACTTTCTATGATTTGAACCTCTCCTGTGAGTCCAGTTTTGCATTCCGATGCTTCACTTCAGGTTAACTGTATCCCTTGTACCTTCTTATTGACGATGAAACACATAAATTGCATCCGAATTTAATACAAAAGGCACGATGCCGACTTAAGTACAAGAGGACTGACACTCTAACTTCCTATGATTTGAACCTCTCCTGTGAGTCCAGTTTTAGATTCCGATGCTTCCCTTCAGGGTTACTTTATCCCTTGGACCTCCTTATACACGATGAAACACAGAAATTGCATTCGAATTTAATACAAAAGTCACAATGCCGACTTAAGTACACGTGGCCTGACACTCTAACATTCTATGATTTGAACCTCTCCTGTGAGTTGTGTTTTAGATTCCGATGCTTCACTTCAGGTCTACTATATCCCTTGGACCTTCTTATTGACGATGAAACTCAGAAATTGCATCCGAATTTAATACAAAAGGCACCAAGCCGACATAAGTAGAAGATTACTGACACTCTGACTCTCTATGATTTGAACCTCTGATGTGAGTTGAGTTTTAGATTCCGATGCTTCACATCAGGTTTACTGTATACCTTGGACCTTCTTATTGACGATGAAACACAGAAATTGCATCCGAATTTAATACAAAAGGCACAATGCCGACTTAAGTACATGAGGACTGACACTCTAACTTTCTATGATTTGAACCTCTCCTGTGAGTCCAGTTTTAGATTCTGATGCTTCAATTCAGATTTACTGTATCCCTTGGACCTTCTTATGGACGATGAAACACAGAAATTGCATCCTAATTTAACACAAAAGGCACAGTGCCGACTTAAGTACTTGAGGACTGACACCCTAACTTTCTATGATTTGAACCTCTCCTGTGAGTCCAGTTTTAGATTCCGATGCTTCACTTCAGGTTTACTGCATCCCTTGGACCTTCTTATTGACGATGAAACACAGAAATTGCATCCGAATTTAATACAAAAGGCACAATGACGACTTAAGAACAAGAGGACTGACACTCTAACTTTCTATGACTTGAACCTCTCCTGTGAGTCCAGTTTTAGATTTCGATGCTTCACTTCAGGTTTACTGTATACCTTGGACCTTCTTATTGACGATGAAACACAGAAATAGCTTCCGAATTTAATACAAAAGGCACAATGCCGACTTAAGTAATAGAGGACTGACACTCTAACTTCCTATGATTTGTACCTCTCCTGTGAGTCCAGTTTTAGATTCCGATGCTTCACTTCAGGTTTACTGTATCCCTTGGACCTTCTTATTGACGATGAAAAACAGAAATTGCATCCGAATTTAAAACAAAATGTACAATACCGATTTAAGTACAAGAGGACTAACTCTCTATGATTTGAACTTCTCCTCTGAGTCCAGGTTTAGATTCCGATGCCTCACTTCAGGTTTACTGTATCCCTTAGACCTGCTTATAGACGAAGAAACACAGAAATTGCATCCGAATTTAATACAAAAGGCACAATGCCGACTTAGGTCCAAGAGGACTCACACTCTAACTTTCTATGATTTGAACCTCTCCTGTGGGTCCAGTTTTAGATTCCGATGTTTCACTTCAGGTTTACTGTATCCCTTGGACCTTCGTATTGACGATGAAAAACAGAAATTGCATGCGAATTTAAAACAAAATGTACAATACCGATTTAAGTACAAGAGGACTGACACTCTAACTCTCTATGATTTGAACGTCTCCTGTGAGTCCAGGTTTAGATTCCGATGCCTCACTTCAGGTTTACTGTACCCCTTAGACCAGCTTATAGACGAAGAAACACAGAAATTGCATCCGAATTTAATAGAAAAGGCACAATGCCGACTTAAGTACAAGAGGACTGACACTCTAACTTTCTATGATTTGAACCTCCCCTGTGAGCCCAGTTTTAGATTCCGATGCTTCATTTCAGGTTTACTGTATCCCTTGGACCTTCTTACTGACGATGAAACACAGAATTTGCATCCGAATTCAATACAAAAAGCATAATGCCAATTTAAGTACAAGAGGACTGACACTCTAACTTTGTATGATTTGAACCTCTCCTGTGAGTCCAGTTTTAGATTCCGATGCTTCACTTCAGGTTTACTGTGTCCCTTGGACCTTCTTATTGACGATGAAACACATAAATTGCATCCGAATTTAATACAAAAGGCACAATACCGACTTAAGTACAAGAAGACTGACACTCTAACTTTCTATGATTTGAACCTCTCCTCTGAGTCCAGTTTTAGATTCCGATGCTTCCCTTCAGGTTTACTGTATCCCTTGGACCTTCGTATTGACGATGAAACACAGAAATTGCATCCGAATTTAATACAAAAGGCACAATGCCCTTTTAAGTACAAGATAACTGACACTCTAACTTTCTAAGATTTGAACCTCTCCTGTAAGTCTAATTTTAGATTCCGATGCTTCACTTCAGGTTTACTGTATCCCTTGGACCTTCTTATAGACGATGAAACACAAAAATTGCATCCGAATTTAATACAAAAGGCACAATGACGACTTAAGTACAAGAGGACTGACACTCATACTTTATTTGATTTGAACCTCTCCTGTGAGTGCAGTTTTAGATTCCGATGCTTCCCTTCAGGTTTACTGTATCCCTTGGACCTTCTTATTGACGATGAAACACAGAAATTGCATCCGGATTTAATACAAAAGGCACAATGACGACTTAAGTACAAGAGCACCGACGCTCTAACTTTCTATGATTTGAAGCTCTCCTGTGAGTCCAGTTTTAGATTCCGATGCTTCACTTCAGGTTTATTGTATACCTTGGACCTTCTTATTGACGATGAAACACAGAAATTGCATCCGAATTTAATACAAAAGGCACAATGACGACTTAAGTACAAGAGCACCGACGCTCTAACTTTCTATGATTTGAAGCTCTCCTGTGAGTCCAGTTTCAGATTCCGATGCTTCACTTCAGGTTTCCTTTATACCTTGGACCATCTTATTGACGATGAAACACAGAAATTGCATCCGAATTTAATACAAAAGGCACAATGCCCACTTAAGTACAAGAGGACTAACACTCTAACTTTCTATGATTTGACACTCGCCTGTGAGTCCAGTTTTAGATTCCGACGCTTCACTTCAGGTTTACTGTATCACTTGTACCTTTTTATAGACGATGAAACACAGAAATTGCACCCGAATTAAATACAAAAGGCACAATGCCGACTTAAGTACAAGTGGCCTGACACTCTAACATTCTATGATTTGAACCTCTCCTGTGAGTTGGGTTTTAGATTCCGATGCTTCACTTCAGGTCTACTATATCCCTTGGACCTTCTTATTGACGATGAAACACAGAGATTGCATCCGAATTTAATACAGAAGGCACAATGCTGACTTAAGTAAATAGAGGAAAGACACTCTAACTTCCTATGATTTGAATCTCTCCTGTAAGTCCCGTTTTAGATTCCGATGCTTCACTTCACGTTTACTGTATACCTTGGTCCTTCGTATTGACGATGAAACACAGAAATTGCATCCGAATTTAATACAAAAGGCACAATGCCCACTTAAATACAAGATAACTGACACTCTAACTTTCTAAGATTTGAACCTCTCCTGTAGGTCTAATTTTAGATTCCGATGCTTCACTTCAGGTTTACTTTATCCCTTGGACCTTCCTATAGACGATGAAACACAAAAATTGCATCCGAATTTAATACAAAAGGCACAATGACGACTTAAGTACAAGAGGACTGACACTCATACTTTTTTTGATTTGAACCTCTCCTGTGAGTCCAGTTTTAGATTCCGATGCTTCACTTCAGGTTTACTGCAACCCTTGTACCTTCTTATTGACGATGAAACAAAGAAATTGCATCCCAATTTAATACAAAAGGCACAATGCCGACTTAAGTACAAGAGGACTGACACTCTAGCTTTCTATGATTTGAACCACTCCTGTGAGTCCAGTTTTAGATTCCGATGCTTCACTTCAGGTTTCCTTTATACCTCGGACCTTCTTATTGACGGCTAAACACAGAAATTGTATCCGAATTTAATACAAAAGGCACAATGCCGACTTAAGTACAAAAGGACTGACACTCTAACTCTCTATGATTTGAACCTCACCTGTGAGTCCAGTATTAGATTCGAAACTTCAGGTTTACTGTATCCCTTGGACCTTCTTATTGACGATGATACACAGAAATTGCATCCGAATTTAATACAAAAGGCACAATGCCGACTGAAGTACTAGAGGACTGACACTAACGCTCTATGATTTGAACCTCTCCTGTGAGTTGAGTTTTAGATTCCTATGCTTCACATCGGGTTTACTGTATCTCTTGGACATTCTTATTGACGATGAAACACAGAAATTGCATCCGAATTTAATACAAAAGTCACAAGGCCGACTTAAGTACATGAGGACTGACACTCTAACTTTGTATGATTTGAACCTCACCTGTGAGTCCAGTTTTAGATTCCGATGCTTCACTTCAGATTTACTGTATCCCTTGGACCTTCTTATGGACGATGAAACACTGAAATTGCATCCGAATTTAATACAAAAGGCACAATCCCGACTTAAATACAAGAGGACTGACACTCTAACTTTCTATGATTCGAACGTCTCCTGTGAGTCCAGTTTCAGATTCAGATGCTTCACTTCAAGTTTACTGGATACCTTGGACCTTCTTATTGACGATGAAACACAGAAATTGCATCCGAATGTAATACAAAAGTCACAATGCCGACTTAAGTACAAGAGGACTGACACTCCAACTTTTTGATTTCAGCCTCTCCTGTCAGTCCAGTTTTAGATGCCGATGCTTCACTTCATGTTTACTGTATACCTTGGACTTTCTTATTGACGATGAAACACAAAAATTGCATCCAAATTTAATACAAAGGGCACAATGCCGACTTAAGTACAAGAGGACTCACACTATAACTCTCTATGATTTAAACCTCTCCTGTGAGTCCAGTTTTAGATTCCGATGCTTCACTTCAGGTTTACTGTATACCTTGGACCTTCTTATTGACGATGAAACACAGAAATAGCTTCCGAATTTAATACAAAAGGCACAATGCCGACTTAAGTAATAGAGGACTGACACTCTAACTTCCTATGATTTGTACCTCTCCTGTGAGTCCAGTTTTAGATTCCGATGCTTCACTTCAGGTTTACTGTATCCCTTGGACCTTCTTATTGACGATGAAAAACAGAAATTGCATCCGAATTTAAAACAAAATGTACAATACCGATTTAAGTACAAGAGGACCAACTCTCTATGATTTGAACTTCTCCTCTGAGTCCAGGTTTAGATTCCGATGCCTCACTTCAGGTTTACTGTATCCCTTAGACCTGCTTATAGACGAAGAAACACAGAAATTGCATCCGAATTTAATACAAAAGGCACAATGCCGACTTAGGTCCAAGAGGACTCACACTCTAACTTTCTATGATTTGAACCTCTCCTGTGGGTCCAGTTTTAGATTCCGATGTTTCACTTCAGGTTTACTGTATCCCTTGGACCTTCGTATTGACGATGAAAAACAGAAATTGCATGCGAATTTAAAACAAAATGTACAATACCGATTTAAGTACAAGAGGACTGACACTCTAACTCTCTATGATTTGAACGTCTCCTGTGAGTCCAGGTTTAGATTCCGATGCCTCACTTCAGGTTTACTGTACCCCTTAGACCAGCTTATAGACGAAGAAACACAGAAATTGCATCCGAATTTAATAGAAAAGGCACAATGCCGACTTAAGTACAAGAGGACTGACACTCTAACTTTCTATGATTTGAACCTCCCCTGTGAGCCCAGTTTTAGATTCCGATGCTTCATTTCAGGTTTACTGTTTCCCTTGGACCTTCTTACTGACGATGAAACACAGAATTTGCATCCGAATTCAATACAAAAAGCATAATGCCAATTTAAGTACAAGAGGACTGACACTCTAACTTTGTATGATTTGAACCTCTCCTGTGAGTCCAGTTTTAGATTCCGATGCTTCACTTCAGGTTTACTGTGTCCCTTGGACCTTCTTATTGACGATGAAACACATAAATTGCATCCGAATTTAATACAAAAGGCACAATACCGACTTAAGTACAAGAAGACTGACACTCTAACTTTCTATGATTTGAACCTCTCCTCTGAGTCCAGTTTTAGATTCCGATGCTTCCCTTCAGGTTTACTGTATCCCTTGGACCTTCGTATTGACGATGAAACACAGAAATTGCATCCGAATTTAATACAAAAGGCACAATGCCCACTTAAGTACAAGATAACTGACACTCTAACTTTCTAAGATTTGAACCTCTCCTGTAAGTCTAATTTTAGATTCCGATGCTTCACTTCAGGTTTACTGTATCCCTTGGACCTTCTTATAGACGATGAAACACAAAAATTGCATCCGAATTTAATACAAAAGGCACAATGACGACTTAAGTACAAGAGGACTGACACTCATACTTTATTTGATTTGAACCTCTCCTGTGAGTGCAGTTTTAGATTCCGATGCTTCCCTTCAGGTTTACTGTATCCCTTGGACCTTCTTATTGACGATGAAACACAGAAATTGCATCCGGATTTAATACAAAAGGCACAATGACGACTTAAGTACAAGAGCACCGACGCTCTAACTTTCTATGATTTGAAGCTCTCCTGTGAGTCCAGTTTTAGATTCCGATGCTTCACTTCAGGTTTATTGTATACCTTGGACCTTCTTATTGACGATGAAACACAGAAATTGCATCCGAATTTAATACAAAAGGCACAATGACGACTTAAGTACAAGAGCACCGACGCTCTAACTTTCTATGATTTGAAGCTCTCCTGTGAGTCCAGTTTCAGATTCCGATGCTTCACTTCAGGTTTCCTTTATACCTTGGACCATCTTATTGACGATGAAACACAGAAATTGCATCCGAATTTAATACAAAAGGCACAATGCCCACTTAAGTACAAGAGGACTAACACTCTAACTTTCTATGATTTGACACTCGCCTGTGAGTCCAGTTTTAGATTCCGACGCTTCACTTCAGGTTTACTGTATCACTTGTACCTTTTTATAGACGATGAAACACAGAAATTGCACCCGAATTAAATACAAAAGGCACAATGCCGACTTAAGTACAAGTGGCCTGACACTCTAACATTCTATGATTTGAACCTCTCCTGTGAGTTGGGTTTTAGATTCCGATGCTTCACTTCAGGTCTACTATATCCCTTGGACCTTCTTATTGACGATGAAACACAGAGATTGCATCCGAATTTAATACAGAAGGCACAATGCTGACTTAAGTAAATAGAGGAAAGACACTCTAACTTCCTATGATTTGAATCTCTCCTGTAAGTCCCGTTTTAGATTCCGATGCTTCACTTCACGTTTACTGTATACCTTGGTCCTTCGTATTGACGATGAAACACAGAAATTGCATCCGAATTTAATACAAAAGGCACAATGCCCACTTAAATACAAGATAACTGACACTCTAACTTTCTAAGATTTGAACCTCTCCTGTAGGTCTAATTTTAGATTCCGATGCTTCACTTCAGGTTTACTTTATCCCTTGGACCTTCCTATAGACGATGAAACACAAAAATTGCATCCGAATTTAATACAAAAGGCACAATGACGACTTAAGTACAAGAGGACTGACACTCATACTTTTTTTTATTTGAACCTCTCCTGTGAGTCCAGTTTTAGATTCCGATGCTTCACTTCAGGTTTACTGCAACCCTTGTACCTTCTTATTGACGATGAAACAAAGAAATTGCATCCCAATTTAATACAAAAGGCACAATGCCGACTTAAGTACAAGAGGACTGACACTCTAGCTTTCTATGATTTGAACCACTCCTGTGAGTCCAGTTTTAGATTCCGATGCTTCACTTCAGGTTTCCTTTATACCTCGGACCTTCTTATTGACGGCTAAACACAGAAATTGTATCCGAATTTAATACAAAAGGCACAATGCCGACTTAAGTACAAAAGGACTGACACTCTAACTCTCTATGATTTGAACCTCACCTGTGAGTCCAGTATTAGATTCGAAACTTCAGGTTTACTGTATCCCTTGGACCTTCTTATTGACGATGATACACAGAAATTGCATCCGAATTTAATACAAAAGGCACAATGCCGACTGAAGTACTAGAGGACTGACACTAACGCTCTATGATTTGAACCTCTCCTGTGAGTTGAGTTTTAGATTCCTATGCTTCACATCGGGTTTACTGTATCTCTTGGACATTCTTATTGACGATGAAACACAGAAATTGCATCCGAATTTAATACAAAAGTCACAAGGCCGACTTAAGTACATGAGGACTGACACTCTAACTTTGTATGATTTGAACCTCACCTGTGAGTCCAGTTTTAGATTCCGATGCTTCACTTCAGATTTACTGTATCCCTTGGACCTTCTTATGGACGATGAAACACTGAAATTGCATCCGAATTTAATACAAAAGGCACAATCCCGACATAAATACAAGAGGACTGACACTCTAACTTTCTATGATTCGAACGTCTCCTGTGAGTCCAGTTTCAGATTCAGATGCTTCACTTCAAGTTTACTGGATACCTTGGACCTTCTTATTGACGATGAAACACAGAAATTGCATCCGAATGTAATACAAAAGTCACAATGCCGACTTAAGTACAAGAGGACTGACACTCCAACTTTTTGATTTCAGCCTCTCCTGTCAGTCCAGTTTTAGATGCCGATGCTTCACTTCATGTTTACTGTATACCTTGGACTTTCTTATTGACGATGAAACACAAAAATTGCATCCAAATTTAATACAAAGGGCACAATGCCGACTTAAGTACAAGAGGACTCACACTATAACTCTCTATGATTTAAACCTCTCCTCTGAGTCCAGTTTTAGATTCCGATGCTTCACTTCAGGTTTACTGTATCCCTTGAACCTTCGTATTGACGATGAAACACAGAAATTGCATCCGAATTTAATACAAAAGGCACAATGACGACTTAAGTACAAGATAACTGACACTCTAACTTTCTAAGATTTGAACCTTTCCTGTAAGTCTAATTTTAGATTCCGATGCTTCACTTCAGGTTTACTTTATCCCTTGGACCTTCTTATAGACGATGAAACACAAAAATTGCATCCGAATTTAATACAAAAGGCACAATGACGACTTAAGTACAAGAGGACTGACACTCATACTTTTTTTGATTTGAACCTCTCCTGTGAGTGCAGTTTTAGATTCCGATGCTTCTCTTCAGGTTTACTGTATCCCTTGGACCTTCTTATTGACAATGAAACACAGAAATTGCATCCGAATTTAATACAAAAGGCACAATGACGACTTAAGTACAAGAGCACCGACGCTCTAACTTTCTATGATTTGAACCTCTCCTGTGAGTCCAGTTTTAGATTCCGATGTTTCACTTCAGGTTTACTGTATACCTTGGACTTTCTTATTGACGATGAAAAACAGAAATTGCATCCGAATTTAAAACAAAATGCACAATACCGATTTAAGTACAAGAGGACTGACACTCTAACTCTCTATGATTTGAACCTCTCCTGTGAGTCCAGGTTCAGATTCCGATGCCTCACTTCAGGTTTACTGTATTCCTTAGACCTGCTTATAGACGAAGAAACACAGATATTGCATCCGAATTTAATAGAAAAGGCACAATGCCGACTTAAGTACAAGAGGACTGACAGTCTAACTTTCTATGATTTGAACCTCCCCTGTGAGCCCAGTTTTAGATTCCGATGCTTCATTTCAGGTTTACTGTATCCCTTGGAACTTCTTATTTACGATGAAACACAGAAATTGCATCCGAATTTAATAGAAAAGGCACAATGCCCACTTAAGTACAAGATATCTGACACTCTAACTTTCTAAGATTTGAACCTCTCCTGTAGGTCTAATTTTAGATTCCGATGCTTCACTTCAGGTTTACTTTATCCCTTGGACCTTCCTATAGACGATGAAACACAAAAATTTCATCCGAATTTAATACAAAAGGCACAATGACGACCTAAGTACAAGAGGACTGACACTCATACTTTTTTTGATTTGAACCTCTCCTGTGAGTCCAGTTTTAGATTCCGATGCTTCACTTCAGGTTTATTGTATACCTTGGACCTTCTTATTGACGATGAAACACAGAAATTGCATCCGAATTTAATACAAAAGGCACAATGACGACTTAAGTACAAGACCACCGACGCTCTAACTTTCTATGATTTGAAGCTCTCCTGTGAGTCCAGTTTCAGATTCCGATGCTTCACTTCAGGTTTCCTTTATACCTTGGACCATCTTATTGACGATGAAACACAGAAATTGCATCCGAATTTAATACAAAAGGCACAATGCCCACTTAAGTACAAGAGGACTAACACTCTAACTTTCTATGATTTGACACTCGCCTGTGAGTCCAGTTTTAGATTCCGACGCTTCACTTCAGGTTTACTGTATCACTTGTACCTTTTTATAGACGATGAAACACAGAAATTGCACCCGAATTAAATACAAAAGGCACAATGCCGACTTAAGTACAAGTGGCCTGACACTCTAACATTCTATGATTTGAACCTCTCCTGTGAGTTGGGTTTTAGATTCCGATGCTTCACTTCAGGTCTACTATATCCCTTGGACCTTCTTATTGACGATGAAACACAGAGATTGCATCCGAATTTAATACAGAAGGCACAATGCTGACTTAAGTAAATAGAGGAAAGACACTCTAACTTTCTATGATTTGGATCTCTCCTGTAAGTCCCGTTTTAGATTCCGATGCTTCACTTCACGTTTACTGTATACCTTGGTCCTTCGTATTGACGATGAAACACAGAAATTGCATCCGAATTTAATACAAAAGGCACAATGCCCACTTAAGTACAAGATAACTGACACTCTAACTTTCTAAGATTTGAACCTCTCCTGTAGGTCTAATTTTAGATTCCGATGCTTCACTTCAGGTTTACTTTATCCCTTGGACCTTCCTATAGACGATGAAACACAAAAATTGCATCCGAATTTAATACAAAAGGCACAATGACGACTTAAGTACAAGAGGACTGACACTCATACTTTTTTTGATTTGAACCTCTCCTGTGAGTCCAGTTTTAGATTCCGATGCTTCACTTCAGGTTTACTGCAACCCTTGTACCTTCTTATTGACGATGAAACAAAGAAATTGCATCCCAATTTAATACAAAAGGCACAATGCCGACTTAAGTACAAGAGGACTGACACTCTAGCTTTCTATGATTTGAACCACTCCTGTGAGTCCAGTTTTAGATTCCGATGCTTCACTTCAGGTTTCCTTTATACCTCGGACCTTCTTATTGACGGCTAAACACAGAAATTGTATCCGAATTTAATACAAAAGGCACGATGCCGACTTAAGTACAAAAGGACTGACACTCTAACTCTCTATGATTTGAACCTCACCTGTGAGTCCAGTATTAGATTCGAAACTTCAGGTTTACTGTATCATTTGGACCTTCTTATTGACGATGATACACAGAAATTGCATCCGAATTTAATACAAAAGGCACATTGCCGACTGAAGTACTAGAGGACTGACACTAACGCTCTATGATTTGAACCTCTCCTGTGAGTTGAGTTTTAGATTCCTATGCTTCACATTGGGTTTACTGTATCTCTTGGACATTCTTATTGACGATGAAACACAGAAATTGCATCCGAATTTAATACAAAAGTCACAAGGCCGACTTAAGTACATGAGGACTGACACTCTAACTTTGTATGATTTGAACCTCACCTGTGAGTCCAGTTTTAGATTCCGATGCTTCACTTCAGGTTTCCTTTATACCTCGGACCTTCTTATTGACGGCTAAACACAGAAATTGTATACGAATTTAATACAAAAGGCACAATGACGACTTAAGTACAAGAGCACCGACGCTCTAACTTTCTATGATTTGAAGCTCTCCTGTGAGTCCAGTTTTAGATTCCGATGCTTCACTTCAGGTTTATTGTATACCTTGGACCTTCTTATTGACGATGAAAAACAGAAATTGCATCCGAATTTAATACAAAAGGCACAATGACGACTTAAGTACAAGAGCACGGGCGCTCTAACTTTCTATGATTTGAAGCTCTCCTGTGAGTCCAGTTTCAGATTCCGATGCTTCACTTCAGGTTTCCTTTATATGTTGGACCATCTTATTGACGATGAAACACAGAAATTGCATCCGAATTTAATACAAAAGGCACAATGCCCACTTAAGTACAAGAGGACTAACACTCTAACTTTCTATGATTTGACACTCGCCTGTGAGTCCAGTTTTAGATTCCGACGCTTCACTTCAGGTTTACTGTATCACTTGTACCTTTTTATAGACGATGAAACACAGAAATTGCACCCGAATTAAATACAAAAGGCACAATGCCGACTTAAGTACAAGTGGCCTGACACTCTAACATTCTATGATTTGAACCTCTCCTGTGAGTTGGGTTTTAGATTCCGATGCTTCACTTCAGGTCTACTATATCCCTTGGACCTTCTTATTGACGATGAAACACAGAGATTGCATCCGAATTTAATACAGAAGGCACAATGCTGACTTAAGTAAATAGAGGAAAGACACTCTAACTTTCTATGATTTGAATCTCTCCTGTAAGTCCCGTTTTAGATTCCGATGCTTCACTTCACGTTTACTGTATACCTTGGTCCTTCGTATTGACGATGAAACACAGAAATTGCATCCGAATTTAATACAAAAGGCACAATGCCCACTTAAGTACAAGATAACTGACACTCTAACTTTCTAAGATTTGAACCTCTCCTGTAGGTCTAATTTTAGATTCCGATGCTTCACTTCAGGTTTACTTTATCCCTTGGACCTTCCTATAGACGATGAAACACAAAAATTGCATCCGAATTTAATACAAAAGGCACAATGACGACTTAAGTACAAGAGGACTGACACTCATACTTTTTTTGATTTGAACCTCTCCTGTGAGTCCAGTTTTAGATTCCGATGCTTCACTTCAGGTTTACTGCAACCCTTGTACCTTCTTATTGACGATGAAACAAAGAAATTGCATCCCAATTTAATACAAAAGGCACAATGCCGACTTAAGTACAAGAGGACTGACACTCTAGCTTTCTATGATTTGAACCACTCCTGTGAGTCCAGTTTTAGATTCCGATGCTTCACTTCAGGTTTCCTCTATACCTCGGACCTTCTTATTGACGGCTAAACACAGAAATTGTATCCGAATTTAATACAAAAGGCACAATGCCGACTTAAGTACAAAAGGACCGACACTCTAACTCTCTATGATTTGAACCTCACCTGTGAGTCCAGTATTAGATTCGAAACTTCAGGTTTACTGTATCCCTTGGACCTTCTGATTGACGATGATACACAGAAATTGCATCCGAATTTAATACAAAAGGCACAATGCCGACTGAAGTACTAGAGGACTGACACTAACGCTCTATGATTTGAACCTCTCCTGTGAGTTGAGTTTTAGATTCCTATGCTTCACATCGGGTTTACTGTATCTCTTGGACATTCTTATTGACGATGAAACACAGAAATTGCATCCGATTTTAATACAAAAGTCACAAGGCCGACTTAAGTACATGAGGACTGACACTCTAACTTTGTATGATTTGAACCTCACCTGTGAGTCCAGTTTTAGATTCCGATGCTTCACTTCAGGTTTCCTTTATACCTCGGACCTTCTTATTGACGGCTAAACACAGAAATTGTATACGAATTTAATACAAAAGGCACAATGCCGACTTAAGTACAAGAGGACTGACACTCTAACTCTCTATGATTTGAACCTCACCTGTGAGTCCAGTTTTAGAACCGGAACTTCAGGTTTACTGTATCCCTTGGACCTTCTTATTGACGATGATACACAGAAATTAAATCCGAATTTAATACAAAAGGCACAATGCCGACTGAAGTACTAGAGGACTGACACTCTAACGCTATATGATTTGAACCTCTCCTGTGAGTTGAGTTTTAGATTCCTATGCATCACATCGGGTTTACTGTATCTCTTGGACATTCTTATTGACGATGAAACACTGAAATTGCATCCGAACTTAACACAAAAGGCACAATGCCGACTTAAGTACTAGAGGACTGACACTCTAACTTTCTATGATTTGAACGTCTCCTGTGAGTCCAGTTTCAGATTCAGATGCTTCACTTCAAGTTTACTGGATACCTTGGACCTTCTTATTGACGATATAACACAGAAAATTGCATCCGAATGCAATACAAAAGTCACAATGCCGACTTAAGAACAAGAGGACTGACACTCCAACTCTTTTGATTTCAGCCTCTCCTGTGAGTCCAGTTTTAGATTCCGATGCTTCACTTCAGGTTTACTGTATACCTTGGACTTTATTATTGACGATGAAACACAAAAATTGCATCCAAATTTAATACAAAGGGCACAATGCCGACTTAAGTACAAGATGCCTCACACTATAACTTTCTATGATTTAAACCTCTCCTGTGAGTCCAGTTTTAGATTCCGATGATTCACTTCAGGTTTACTGTATACCTTGGACTTTCTTATTGACAATGAAGCACAGAAATTGCCTCCGACTTTAATACGAAGGGCACAATGGCGACTTAAGTACAAGAGGACTGACATTCTAACTTTCTATGATTTGAACCTCTCCTGTGAGTCCAGTTTTAGATTCCGATGCTTCACTTCAGGTTTACTGTATACCTTGGACCTTCTTATTGACGATGATACACAGAAATTGCATCCGAATTTAATACAAAAGGCACAATGCCGACAGAAATACAAGAGGACTGACACTGTAACTTTCTATGATTTGAACCTCTCCTGTGAGTCCAGTTTTAGATTCCGAGGCTTCCCTTCAGGTTTACTGTATACCTTGGACATTCTTATTGACGATAAAACAAAGAAATTGCATTCGCATTTAATACAATTGGCACAATGCCGACTTAAGTACAAGGGGGCTGTCTCTGTAACTTTCTATGACTTGAACCTCTCCTGTGAGTTCAGTTTCAGATTCCGATGCTTCACTTCAGGCTTACTGTATACCTAGGACCATCTTATTGACGATGAAACACAGAAATTGCATCCGAATTTCATACAAAATGCACAATGCCGACATAAATACAGGAGGTCTGACACTCTCACTTTCTATGATTTGAACCTCTTTTGTGAGTCCAGTTTTAGATTCCGATGCTTCACTTCAGGTTTACTGTATACCTTGGACCTTATTATTGACGATGAAACACAGAAATTGCATCCAAATTTAATACAAAAGGCACAATGCCAACTTAAGTACAAGAGGACTGACACACTAACTTTCTATGATTTGAACCTCTCCTGTGAGTCCAGTTTTAGATTCCGATGCTTCACTTCACGTTTACTGAATACCTTGGTTCTTCTTATTGACGAAAAAAACACAGAAATTGCATTCGAATTTATACAATTGGCACAATGCCGACAGAAATACAAGAGGACTGACACTGTAACTTTCTATGATTTGAACCTCTCCTGTGAGTCTAGTTTTAGATTCCGAGGCTTCCCTTCAGGTTTACTGTATACCTTGGACATTGTTATTGACGATGGAACACAAAAATTGCATTCGAATTTAATACAAAAGGCACAATGCCGACTTAAGTACAAGAGGACTGCCACTCTAACTTTCTATGATTTGAACCTCTCCTGTGAGTCCAGTTTTAGATTCCGATGCTTCACTTGCGGTTTACTGTATCCCTTGGACCTTCTTATTGACGATGAAACACAGAAATTGCATCCGAATTTAATACAAAAAGCACAATGCCGACTTAAGTACAAGAGGACTGACACTCTCACTTTCTATGATTTTAACGTCTCCTGTGAGTCCAGTTATAGATTCCGATGCTTCACTTCAGGTTTACTTTACCCCTTGTACATTATTATTGTGATGAAACACAGAATTTTCATCCGAAATTAATACAAAAGGCACAATGCCAACAGAAGTACAAGAGGACTGACACTCAAGATTTCTTTGATTTGAACCTCTCCGGTGGGTCCCGTTCTAAATTAAGATGCTTCACTTCAGGTTTCCTGTATACCTTAGACTTTCGTATTGACGATGAAACACAGAAATTGCATCGGAATTTAATACAGAAGGCACAATGCCGACTTAAGTACAAGAGGACTGACACTCTTACCTTCTATGATTTGAACGTCTCCTGTGAGTCCAATTTTAGATTCCGATGCTTCACTTCAGGTTTACTGTGTCCCTTGTACCTTCTTATTGACGATGAAACACAGAAATTGCATCCGAATTTAATACAAAAGGCACAATGCCGACTTAAGTACAAGAGGACTGACACTCTAACTTTCTATGATTTGAACCTCTCCTGTGAGTCCAGTTTTACATTCCGATGCCTCAATTCAGGTTTACTGTATCCCTTGGAACTTCTTATTGACGATGAAACACAGAAATTGCATCCGAATTTAATACAAAAGGCACAATGCCGACTTAAGTACAAGAGGACTGACGCTCTATCTTTCTATGATTTGAACCTTTCTTGTGAGTCCAGTTTTAGAGTCCGATGCTTCACTTCAGGTTTACTGTATACCTTGGACCTTCTTATTCACGATGAAACACAGAAATTGCATCCGAATTTAATACAAAAGGCACAATGCCGACCTAAGTACAAGAGGACTGACACTCTAAATTTCTAAGATTTGAACCTCTTTTGCGAGTCCAGTTTTAGATTCCGATGCTTCACTTCAGGTTTACTATATCCCTTGGACCTTATTATTGACGATGAAACACAGAAATTGCATCCGAATTTCATACAAAAGGCACAATGCCGACTAAAGTACAAGAGGACTGACACTCTAACTTTCTATGATTTGAACCTCTCCTGTGACTCCAGTTTTAGATTCCGATGCTTCACTTTAGGTTTACTAAATCCCTTGGACCTTATTATTGACGATGAAACACAGAACTTGCGTCCGAATTTAATAGAAAAGGCACAATGCCGACTTCAGTACAAGAGGACTGACACACTCACTTTCTATGATTTGAACCTCTCATGTGAGTCCAGTTTTAGATTGCGATGCCTCACTTCAGGTTTACTGTATCCCTTAGACGTTCTTGTTGACGATGAAACACAGAAATTGCATCCGAATTTCATACAAAAGGCACAATGCCTACTTAAGTACAAGAGGACTGACACTCTCAGTTTCTATGATTTGAACTTCTCCTGTGAGTCCAGTTTTCGATTCCGATGCTACACTTCAGGTTTACAGTATCCCTTGGACCTTCTTATTGACGATGAAACACAGAAATTGCATCCGTATAATAAAAAAGGCACAATGCCGACTTAAGTACAAGAGGACTGACACTCTAACTTTCTATGATTTGAATCTCTCCTGTGAGTCCAGTTTTAGGTTCTGATGCTTCGTTTTAGGATTACTGTATACCTTGGACCTTCTTAATGACGATGAAGCACAGAAATTGCATCGAAATTTAATACAAAAGGCACAATGACGACTTAAGTACAAGAGGACTGACACTCTTACTTTGTATGATTTGAACCTCTCATGTGAGTCCAGTTTTAGATTGCGATGCCTCACTTGAGGTTCACTGTATCCCTTGGACCTTCTTATAGTCGATGAAACACAGAAATTGCATCCGAATTTCATACAAAAGGCACAATGCCGACTAAAGTACAAGAGGACTGACACTCTAACTTTCTATGATTTGAACCTCTCCTGTGACTCCAGTTTTAGATTCCGATGCTTCACTTTAGGTTTTACTAAATCCCTTGGACCTTATTATTGACGATGAAACACAGAACTTGCGTCCAAATTTAATAGAAAAATCACAATGCCGACTTCAGTACAAGAGGACTGACACTCTCACTTTCTATGATTTGAACCTCTCATGTGAGTCCAGTTTTACATTGCGATGCCTCACTTCAGGTTTACTGTATCCCTTGGACGTTCTTGTTGACGATGAAACACAGAAATTGCATCCGAATTTCATACAAAAGGCACAATGCCTACTTAAGTACAAGAGGACTGACACTCTCACTTTCTATGATTTGAACGTCTCCTGTGAGTCCAGTTTTCGATTCCGATGCTACACTTCCGGTTTACAGTATCCCTTGGACCTTCTTATTGACGATGAAACACAGAAATTGCATCCGTATAATAAAAAAGGCACAATGCCGACTTAAGTACAAGAGGACTGACACTCTAACTTTCTATGATTTGAATCTCTCCTGTGAGTCCAGTTTTAGGTTCTGATGCTTCATTTTAGGTTTACTGTATACCTTGGACCTTCTTAATGACGATGAAGCACAGAAATTGCATCGAAATTTAATACAAAAGGCACAATGCCGACTTAAGTACAAGAGGACTGACACCCTAACTTTGTATGATTTGAACCTCTCATGTGAGTTCAGTTTTAGATTGCGATGCCTCACTTCAGGTTTACTGTAACCCTTGGAAATTCTTATTGACGATGAAACACAGAAATTGCTTCTGAATTTCATACAAAAGGCACAATGCCGGCTTAAGTACAAGAGGACTGACACTCTAACTTTCTATGATTTGAACGTCTCCTGTGAGTCCAGTTTTAGATTCCGATGCTACACTTCAGGTTTACTGTATCCCTTGGACCTTCTTATTGACGATGAAACACAGAAATTGTTTCCGAATTTAATACAAAAGGCACAATGCCGCCTTAAGTACAAGAGGACTGACATTCTAACTCTCTATGATTTGAACCTCTCCTGTGAGTTGAGTTTTAGTTTCCGATGCTTCACATCATGTTTACTGTATCCCTTGGACCTTCTTGTTGACGATGAAAGACAGAAATTGCTTCCGAATTCAATACAAAAGGTGCAAAGCCGACCTAAGTACAAGAGCACTAAAAATAGCATCCGAATTTGATACAAAAGGCACAATGCCGACTTAAGTACAAGAAGACTGACACTCTAACTTTCTATGATTTGAACCTCTCCTATGAGTCAAGTTTTAGATTCCGATGCTTCACTTCAGGTTTACTGTATCTCTTGGACCTTCTTATTGACGATGAAAACCAGAAATTGCATCCGAATTTAATACAAAAGGCACAATGCCGACTTAAGTTCAAGAGGACTGACATTCTAACTTTCTATGGTTTCATCCTCTCCTGTGAGTCCAGTTTTAGCTTCCGATGCTTCACATCAGGTTTACTGTATCCCTTAGACCTTCTTGTTGACGATGAAAGACAGATATTGCATCCGAATTCAATACAAAAGGCGCAATGCCGACTTAAGTACAAGAGCACCGAAATAGCATCCCAATTTCATACAAAAGGCACACTGCCGACTTAAGTTCAAGAGGACTGACACCATATTTTTCCATGATTTGAACCTCTCCTGTGAGTCCAGTTTTAGATTCCGATGCTTCACTTCAGGTCTACTGTATCCCTTGGACCTTCTTATTAACGATGAAAACCAGAAATTGCATCCGAATTTAATACAAAAGGCACAATGCCGACTTAAGTACAAGAGGACTGACACTCTCTCTTTCTATGATTTGAACGTCTTATGTGAGTCCAGTTTTAGATTCCGAAGCTAGACATCAGGTTTACTGTATCCCTTCGACCTTCTTATTGACAATGAAACACAGAAATTGCATCCGAATTCAATAAAAAAGGCACAATGCCGACTTAAGTACAAGAGGATTGACACACTAATTTTCTATGATTTGAACCTCTCCTGTGAGTCCAGTTTTAGATTCCGATGCTTCACTTTAGGTTTACTATATACCTTGGACCTTCCTAATGACGATGAAGCACAGAAATTGCATCGAAATTTAATACAAAAGGCACAATGACGACTTAAGTACAAGAGGACTGACACTGTTACTTTGTATGATTTGAACCTCTCATGTGAGTCCAGTTTTAGATTGCGATGCCTCACTTCAGGTTCACTGTATCCCTTGGACCTTCTTATAGTCGATGAAACACAGAAATTGCATCCGAATTTCATACAAAAGGCACAATGCCGACTAAAGTACAAGAGGACTGACACTCTAACTTTCTATGATTTGAACCTCTCCTGTGACTCCAGTTTTAGATTCCGATGCTTCACTTTAGGTTTTACTAAATCCCTTGGACCTTATTATTGACGATGAAACACAGAACTTGCGTCCAAATTTAATAGAAAAGGCACAATGCCGACTTCAGTACAAGAGGACTGACACTCTCACTTTCTATGATTTGAACCTCTCATGTGAGTCCAGTTTTACATTGCGATGCCTCACTTCAGGTTTACTGTATCCCTTGGACGTTCTTGTTGACGATGAAACACAGAAATTGCATCCGAATTTCATACAAAAGGCACAATGTCTACTTAAGTAGAAGAGGACTGACACTCTCACTTTCTATGATTTGAACGTCTCCTGTGAGTCCAGTTTTCGATTCCGATGCTACACTTCAGGTTTACAGTATCCCTTGGACCTTCTTATTGACGATGAAACACAGAAATTGCATCCGTATAATAAAAAAGGCACAATGCCGACTTAAGTACAAGAGGACTGACACTCTAACTTTCTATGATTTGAATCTCTCCTGTGAGTCCAGTTTTAGGTTCTGATGCTTCATTTTAGGTTTACTGTATACCTTGGACCTTCTTAATGACGATGAAGCACAGAAATTGCATCGAAATTTAATACAAAAGCCACAATGCCGACTTAAGTACAAGAGGACTGACACCCTAACTTTGTATGATTTGAACCTCTCATGTGAGTTCAGTTTTAGATTGCGATGCCTCACTTCAGGTTTACTGTAACCCTTGGATATTCTTATTGACGATGAAACACAGAAATTGCTTCTGAATTTCATACAAAAGGCACAATGCCGGCTTAAGTACAAGAGGACTGACACTCTAACTTTCTATGATTTGAACGTCTCCTGTGAGTCCAGTTTTAGATTCCGATGCTACACTTCAGGTTTACTGTATCCCTTGGACCTTCTTATTGACGATGAAACACAGAAATTGCATCCGAATTTAATACAAAAGGCACAATGCCGCCTTAAGTACAAGAGGACTGACATTCTAACTCTCTATGATTTGAACCTCTCCTGTGAGTTGAGTTTTAGTTTCCGATGCTTCACATCATGTTTACTGTATCCCTTGGACCTTCTTGTTGACGATGAAAGACAGAAATTGCTTCCGAATTCAATACAAAAGGTGCAAAGCCGACCTAAGTACAAGAGCACTAAAATTAGCATCCGAATTTGATACAAAAGGCACAATGCCGACTTAAGTACAAGAAGACTGACACTCTAACTTTCTATGATTTGAACCTCTCCTATGAGTCAAGTTTTAGATTCCGATGCTTCACTTCAGGTATACTGTATCTCTTGGACCTTCTTATTGACGATGAAAACCAGAAATTGCATCCGAATTTAATACAAAAGGCACAATGCCGACTTAAGTTCAAGAGGACTGACATTCTAACTTTCTATGGTTTCATCCTCTCCTGTGAGTCCAGTTTTAGCTTCCGATGCTTCACATCAGGTTTACTGTATCCCTTAGACCTTCTTGTTGACGATGAAAGACAGATATTGCATCCGAATTCAATACAAAAGGCGCAATGCCGACTTAAGTACAAGAGCACAGAAATAGCATCCCAATTTCATACAAAAGGCACACTGCCGACTTAAGTTCAAGAGGACTGACACCATATTTTTCCATGATTTGAACCTCTCCTGTGAGTCCAGTTTTAGATTCCGATGCTTCACTTCAGGTCTACTGTATCCCTTGGACCTTCTTATTAACGATGAAAACCAGAAATTGCATCCGAATTTAATACAAAAGGCACAATGCCGACTTAAGTACAAGAGGACTGACACTCTCTCTTTCTATGATTTGAACGTCTTATGTGAGTCCAGTTTTAGATTCCGAAGCTAGACATCAGGTTTACTGTATCCCTTCGACCTTCTTATTGACAATGAAACACAGAAATTGCATCCGAATTCAATAAAAAAGGCACAATGCCGACTTAAGTACAAGAGGACTGACACACTAATTTTCTATGATTTGAACCTCTCCTGTGAGTCCAGTTTTAGATTCCGATGCTTCACTTTAGGTTTACTATATACCTTGGACCTTCTTAATGACGATGAAGCACAGAAATTGCATCGAAATTTAACACAAAAGGCACAATGACGACTTAAGTACAAGAGGACTGACACTCTTACTTCGTATGATTTGAACCTCTCATGTGAGTCCAGTTTTAGATTGCGATGCCTCACTTCAGGTTCACTGTATCCCTTGGACCTTCTTATAGTCGATGAAACACAGAAATTGCATCCGAATTTCATACAAAAGGCACAATGCCGACTAAAGTACAAGAGGACTGACACTCTAACTTTCTATGATTTGAACCTCTCCTGTGACTCCAGTTTTAGATTCCGATGCTTCACTTTAGGTTTTACTAAATCCCTTGGACCTTATTATTGACGATGAAACACAGAACTTGCGTCCAAATTTAATAGAAAAGGCACAATGCCGACTTCAGTACAAGAGGACTGACACTCTCACTTTCTATGATTTGAACCTCTCATGTGAGTCCAGTTTTACATTGCGATGCCTCACTTCAGGTTTACTGTATCCCTTGGACGTTCTTGTTGACGATGAAACACAGAAATTGCATCCGAATTTCATACAAAAGGCACAATGTCTACTTAAGTAGAAGAGGACTGACATTCTAACTCTCTATGATTTGAACCTCTCCTGTGAGTTGAGTTTTAGTTTCCGATGCTTCACATCAGGTTTACTGTATCCCTTGGACCTTCTTATAGTCGATGAAACACAGAAATTGCATCCGAATTTCATACAAAAGGCACAATGCCGACTAAAGTACAAGAGGACTGACACTCTCACTTTCTATGATTTGAACGTCTCCTGTGAGTCCAGTTTTCGATTCCGATGCTACACTTCAGGTTTACAGTATCCCTTGGGCCTTCTTATTGACGATGAAACACAGAAATTGCATCCGTATAGTAAAAAAGGCACAATGCCGACTTAAGTACAAGAGGACTGACACTCTAACTTTCTATGATTTGAATCTCTCCTGTGAGTCCAGTTTTAGGTTCTGATGCTTCATTTTAGGTTTACTGTATACCTTGGACCTTCTTAATGACGATGAAGCACAGAAATTGCATCGAAATTTAATACAAAAGGCACAATGCCGACTTAAGTACAAGAGGACTGACACCCTAACTTTGTATGATTTGAACCTCTCATGTGAGTTCAGTTTTAGATTGCGATGCCTCACTTCAGGTTTACTGTAACCCTTGGAAATTCTTATTGACGATGAAACACAGAAATTGCTTCTGAATTTCATACAAAAGGCACAATGCCGGCTTAAGTACAAGAGGACTGACACTCTAACTTTCTATGATTTGAACGTCTCCTGTGAGTCCAGTTTTAGATTCCGATGCTACACTTCAGGTTTACTGTATCCCTTGGACCTTCTTATTGACGATGAAACACAGAAATTGCATCCGAATTTAATACAAAAGGCACAATGCCGCCTTAAGTACAAGAGGACTGACATTCTAACTCTCTATGATTTGAACCTCTCCTGTGAGTTGAGTTTTAGTTTCCGATGCTTCACATCAGGTTTACTGTATCCCTTGGACCTTCTTGTTGACGATGAAAGACAGAAATTACTTCCGAATTCAATACAAAAGGTGCAAAGCCGACCTAAGTACAAGAGCACTAAAAATAGCATCCGAATTTGATACAAAAGGCACAATGCCGACTTAAGTACAAGAAGACTGACACTCTAACTTTCTATGATTTGAACCTCTCCTGTGAGTCAACTTTAGATTCCGATGCTTCACTTCAGGTTTACTGTATCTCTTGGACCTTCTTATTGACGATGAAAACCAGAAATTGCATCCGAATTTAATACAAAAGGCACAATGCCGACTTAAGTTCAAGAGGACTGACATTCTAACTTTCTATGGTTTCATCCTCTCCTGTGAGTCCAGTTTTAGCTTCCGATGCTTCACATCAGGTTTACTGTATCCCTTAGACCTTCTTGTTGACGATGAAAGACAGATATTGCATCCGAATTCAATACAAAAGGCGCAATGCCGACTTAACTACAAGAGCACAGAAATAGCATCCCAATTTCATACAAAAGGCACACTGCCGACTTAAGTTCAAGAGGACTGACACCATATTTTTCCATGATTTGAACCTCTCCTGTGAGTCCAGTTTTAGATTCCGATGCTTCTCTTCAGGTCTACTGTATCCCTTGGACCTTCTTATTAACGATGAAAACCAGAAATTGCATCCGAATTTAATACAAAAGGCACAATGCCGCATTAAGTACAAGAGGACTGACACTCTCTCTTTCTATGATTTGAACGTCTTATGTGAGTCCAGTTTTAGATTCCGAAGCTAGACATCAGGTTTACTGTATCCCTTCGACCTTCTTATTGACAATGAAACACAGAAATTGCATCCGAATTCAATAAAAAAGGCACAATGCCGACTTAAGTACAAGAGGACTGACACACTAATTTTCTATGATTTGAACCTCTCCTGTGAGTCCAGTTTTAGATTCCGATGCTTCACTTTAGGTTTACTATATACCTTGGACCTTCTTAATGACGATGAAGCACAGAAATTGCATCGAAATTTAATACAAAAGGCACAATGACGACTTAAGTACAAGAGGACTGACACTCTTACTTTGTATGATTTGAACCTCTCATGTGAGTCCAGTTTTAGATTGCGATGCCTCACTTCAGGTTCACTGTATCCCTTGGACCTTCTTATAGTCGATGAAACACAGAAATTGCATCCGAATTTCATACAAAAGGCACAATGCCGACTAAAGTACAACAGGACTGACACTCTAACTTTCTATGATTTGAACCTATCCCGTGACTCCAGTTTTAGATTCCGATGCTTCACTTTAGGTTTACTAAATCCCTTGGACCTTATTATTGACGATGAAACACAGAACTTGCGTCCGAATTTAATAGAAAAGGCACAATGCCGACTTCAGTACAAGAGGACTGACACTCTCACTTTCTATGATTTGAACCTCTCATGTGAGTCCAGTTTTAGATTGCGATGCCTCACTTCAGGTTTACTGTATCCCTTGGACGTTCTTGTTGACGATGAAACACAGAAATTGCATCCGAATTTCATACAAAAGGCACAATGCCTACTTAAGTACAAGAGGACTGACACTCTCACTTTCTATGATTTGAACGTCTCCTGTGAGTCCAGTTTTCGATTCCGATGCTACACTTCAGGTTTACAGTATCCCTTGGACCTTCTTATTGACGATGAAACACAGAAATTGCATCCGTATAATAAAAAAGGCACAATGCCGACTTAAGTACAAGAGGACTGACACTCTAACTTTCTATGATTTGAATCTCTCCTGTGAGTCCAGTTTTAGGTTCTGATGCTTCATTTTAGGTTTACTGTATACCTTGGACCTTCTTAATGACGATGAAGCACAGAAATTGCGTCGAAATTTAATACAAAAGGCACAATGCCGACTTAAGTACAAGAGGACTGACACCCTAACTTTGTATGATTTGAACCTCTCATGTGAGTCCAGTTTTAGATTGCGATGCCTCACTTCAGGTTTACTGTATCCCTTGGAAATTCTTATTGACGATGAAACACAGAAATTGCTTCTGAATTTCATACAAAAGGCACAATGCCAACTTAAGTACAAGAGGACTGACACTCTAACTTTCTATGATTTGAACCGCTCCTATGAGTCAAGTTTTAGATTCCGATGCTTCACTTCAGGTTTACTGTATCTCTTGGACCTTCTTATTGACGATGAAAACCAGAAATTGCATCCGAATTTAATACAAAAGGCACAATGCCGACTTAAGTTCAAGAGGACTGACATTCTAACTTTCTATGGTTTCATCCTCTCCTGTGAGTCCAGTTTTAGCTTCCGATGCTTCACATCAGGTTTACTGTATCCCTTAGACCTTCTTGTTGACGATGAAAGACAGATATTGCATCCGAATTCAATCCAAAAGGCGCAATGCCGACTTAAGTACAAGAGCACAGAAATAGCATCCCAATTTCATACAAAAGGCACACTGCCGACTTAAGTTCAAGAGGACTGACACCATATTTTTCCATGATTTGAACCTCTCCTGTGAGTCCAGTTTTAGATTCCGATGCTTCACTTCAGGTCTACTGTATCCCTTGGACCTTCTTATTAACGATGAAAACCAGAAATTGCATCCGAATTTAATACAAAAGGCACAATGCCGACTTAAGTACAAGAGGACTGACACTCTAATTTTCTATGATTTGAACCTCTCCTGCGAGTCCAGTTTTAGATTCCGATGCCTCACTTCAGGTTCACTGTATCCCTTGGACCTCCTTGTGACGACGAAACACAGAAATTGCATCCGTATTTAATACAAAAGGCACAATGCCGATTTAAGTACAAGAGGACTGACACTCTAACTTTCTATAATTTGAACCTGTCCTGTGAGTCCAGTTTTAGATTCCGCTGCTACACTTCAGGTTTACTGTATCCCTTGGACTTTCTTAATGACGATGAAACAAAGAAATTGCATCCCAATTTAATACAAAAGGCACAATGCCGACTTAAATACAAGAGGACTGACACTCTAACTCTCTATGATTTGAACCCCTCCTGTGAGTTGACCTTTAGTTTCCGATGCTTCACATCAGTTTTACTGTATCCCTTGGACTTTCTTGTTGATGATGAAACACAGAAATTGCATCCGAATTTAATACAAAAGGCTCAATGCCGACATAAGTACAAGAGGACTGACACTCTAACTTTCTATGATTTGAACCTCTCCTGCGAATCCAGTTTTAGATTCCGTTGCCTCACTTCAGGTTTACTGTATCCCTTGGACCTTCTTATTGACGATGAGACACAGAAATTGCATCCGAATTTAATACAAAAGGCACACTGCCGACTTAAGTTCAAGAGGACTCACACTCTAACGTTCTATGATTTGAACCTCTCCTGTGAGTCCAGTTTTAGATTCCGTTGCTTCACTTCAGGTTTACTGTATCCTTTGGACCTTCTTATTGACGATGGAACACAGAAATTGCATCCGAATTTAATACAAATGGCTTAATGCCGACCTAAGTACAAGAGGACTGACACTCTAACTTTCTATGATTTGAACCTCTCCTGTGAGTCCAGTTTTAGATTCCGATGCATCACTTCAGGTTTAGTGTATCCCTTGTACCTTCTTATTGACGATGAAACACAGAAATTGCATCCGAATTTAATACAAAAGGCACAATGCCGACTTAAGTACAAGAGGACTGACACTCTAACTTTCTAAGGTTTGAACCTCTCCTGTGAGTCCAGTTTTAGATTCCGATGCCTCACTTCAGGTTCACTGTATCCCTTGGACCTCCTTGTGACGATGAAACACAGAAATTGCATCCGAATTTAATACAAAAGGCTTAATGCCGACCTGAGTACAAGAGGACTGACACTCTAACTTTCTATGGTTTGAACCTCTCCTGTGAGTCCAGTTTTAGATTCCGATGCTTCACTTCAGGTTTACTGTATTTCTTGGACCTTCTTATTGACGATGAAACACAGAAATTGCATCCGAATTTAATACAAAAGGCACAAGGCCGACTTAAGTGCAACAGGACTGACACTCTAACGTTCTATGATGTGAACCTCTCATGTGAGTCCAGTTTTAGATTCCGATGCTTCACTTCACGTTTACTGTATCCCTTGGACCTTCTGATTGACGATGAAACACAGAAATTGCATCCCAATTTTATACAAAAGGCACGATGCCGACCTAAGTACAAGAGGACTGACACTCTAAATTTCTATGATTTGACCCTCTCCTGTGAGTCCAGTTTTAGATTCCGATACTTAACTTCAGGTTTACTGTATCCCTTGGACCTTCTTATTGACGATGAAACACAGAAATTGCATCCGTATTTAAGACAAAAGGCACATTGCCGACTTTACATGAGGACTGACACTCTAACATTGTATGATTTGAACCTCTCCTGTAAGTCCAGTTTTAGATTCCGATACTTCACTTCAGGTTTACTGTATCCCTAGGACCTTCTTATTGACGATGAAACACAGAAATTGCATCCGTATTTAATACAAAAGGCACAATGCCGACTTAAGTACAAGAGGACTGACACTCTAACTTTCTATGATTTGAACCTGTCCTGTGAGTCCAATTTTAGATTCCGATGCTACACTTCAGATTTACTGTATCCCTTGGGCTTTCTTAATGACGATGAAACAAAGAAATTGCATCCGAATTTAATACAAAAGGCACAATGCCGACTTAAGTACAAGAGGACTGACACTCTAACTCTCTATGCTTTGAACCTCTCCTGTGAGTTGACCTTTAGTTTCCGATGCATCACATCAGTTTTACTGTATCCCTTGGACCTTCTTGTTGACCATGAAACACAGAAATTGCATCCGAATTTAATACAAAAGGCTCAATGCCGACATAAGTACAAGAGGACTGACCTTCCAACTTTCAATCATTTGAACCTCTCCTGCGAATCCAGTTTTAGATTCCGTTGCCTCACTTCAGGTTTACTGTATCCCTTGGACCTTCTTATTGACGATCAAACACAGAAATTGCATCCGAATTTAATACAAAAGGCACACTGCCGACTTAAGTTCAAGAGGACTGACACTCTGACGTTCTATGTTTTGACCCTCTCCTGTGAGTCCAGTTTTAGATTCCGATGCTTCACTTCAGGTTTACTGTATCCCTTTTACCTTCTTATTGACGATGGAACACAGAAATTGCATCCGAATTTAGTACAAAAAGCTTAATGCCGACCTAAGTACAAGAGGACTGACACTCTAACTTTCTATGATTTGAACCTCTCCTGTGAGTCCAGTTTTAGATTCCGATGCATCACTTCAGGTTTAGTGTATCCCTTGGACCTTCGTATTGACGATGAAACACAGAAATTGCATCCGAATTTAATACAAAAGGCACAATGCCGACTTAAGTACAAGAGGACTGACACTCTAATTTTCTAAGGTTTGAACCTCACCTGTGAGTCCAGTTTTAGATTCCGATGCTTCACTTCAGGTTTACTGTATCTCTTGGACCTTCTTATTGACATTGAAACACAGAAATTGCATCCGAATTTAATACAAAAGGCACAATGCCGACTTAAGTACAAGAGGACTGACACTCTAAGTTTCTATGATTTGAACCTGTCCTATGAGTCCAGTTTTAGATTCCGATGCTTCACTTCAGGTTTACTGTATCTCTTGGACCTTCTTACTTACATTGAAACACAGAAATTGCATCCGAATTTAATACAAAAAGCACACTGCCGACTTAAGTTCAAGAGGACTGACACTCTAACTTTCCATGATTTGGACCTCTCCTGTGAGTCCAGTTTTAGTTTCCGATGCTTCACTTCGGGTTTACTGTATCCCTTGGACCTTCTTATTGACGATGAAGCACAGAAATTGCATCCGAATTTAGAGCAAAAGGCACACTGCCTACTTAACTTCAAGAGGACTGACACTCTATTTTTCTATGGTTTGAACCTCTCCTGTGAGTCCAGTTTTTGATTCCGATGTTTCACTTCAGGTTTACTGTATCCCTTGGACCTTCTTGTTGACGGTGAAAGACAGATATTGCATCCGAATTCAATACAAAAGGCGCAATGCCGACTTAAGTACAAGAACACAGAAATAGCATCCGAATTTCTTACAAAAGGCACACTGCAGACTTAAGTTCAAGAGGACTGACACTATTACTTTCCATGATTTGAACCTCTCCTGTGAGTCCAGTTTTAGATTCCGATGTTTCACTTCAGGTTTACTGTATCCCTTGGACCTTCTTATTGACGATGAAAACCAGAAATTGCATCCGAATTTAATACAAAAGGCACAATGCCGACTTAAATACAAGAGGACTGACATTCTAATTTTCTATGATTTTAACCTCTCCTGCGAGTCCAGTTTTAGATTCCGATGCCTCACTTCAGGTTCACTGTATCCCTTGGACCTCCTTGTGACGATGAAAAACAGAAATTGCATCCGAATTTAATACAAAAGGCACACTGCCGACGTAAGTTCAAGAGGACTGACACTCTAGCTTTCTATGATTTCAACCTCTCCTGTGAGTCCATTTTTAGATTCCGATGCTTTACTTCAGGTTTACTGTATTTCTTGGACCTTCTTATTGACGTTGAAACACAGAAATTGCATCCGAATTTAATACAAAAGGCACAATGATGACTTAAATACAAGAGGACTGACACTCTAACGCTCTATGATTTGAACCTCTCCTCTGAATTGACTTTTAGTTTCCGATGCTTCACATCAGTTTTACTGTATCCCTTGGACCTTCTTGTTGACGATGAAACACAGAAATTGCATCCGAATTTAATACAAAAGGCTCAATGCCGACATAAGTACAAGAGGACTGACGCTCTAACTTTCTATGATTTGAACCTCTCCTGCGAATCCAGTTTTAGATTCCGTTGCCTCACTTCAGTTTTACAGTATCCCTTGGACCTTCTTATTGACGATGAAACACAGAAATTGCATCCGAATTTAATACAAATGGCACAATTAAGACTTAACTACAAGAGGACTGACACTCAAATGTTCTATAAATTGAACCACTCCTGTGAGTCCAGTTTTAGATTCCGATGTTTCACTTCAGGTTTACTGTATCCCTTGGACGTTGTGATTGACGATGAAACACAGAAATTGCATCCGAATTTAATACAAAAGGCACAATGCCGACTTAAGTACAACAGGACTGACACTCTAACTTTCTATGATTTGAAACTCTACTGTAAGTCCAGTTTTTGATTCCGATGCTTCATTTCAGGTTAACTGTATCCCTTGGACCTTCTTATTGATGATGAAACACAGAAATGGCATCCGAATTTAATACAAAAGGCACAATGCCAACTTAAGTACAAGAGGACTGACACTCTAACTTTCTATGATTTGAACCTCTCCTGTGAGTCCAGTTTTAGATTCCGATGCTCCACTTCAGATTTACTGTATCCCTTGGACCTTCTTACTGACGATGAAACACAGAAATTGCATCCGAATTTAATACAAAAGGCTCAATGCCGACATAAGTACAAGAGGACTGACACACTAACTTTCTATGATTTGAACCTCTCCTGCGAGTCCAGTTTTAGATTCCGTTGCCTCACTTCAGGTTTACTGTATCCCTTGGACCTTCTTATTGACGATGAAACACAGAAATTAAATCCGAATTTAATACAAAAAGCACAATGCCGTCCTAAGTACAAGAGGACTGACATTCTAACTTTCTATGATTTCAACCTCTCCTGTGAGTCCAGTTTTAGATTCCGATGCATAACTTCAGGTTTACTGTATCCCTTGGACATTCTTATTGACGATGAAACACAGAAATTGCATCCGAATTTAATACAAAAGACACAATGCCGAATTAAGTACAAGAGGACTGACACTCTAACTTTGTATGGTTTGAACCTCTCATGTAAGTCCAGTTTTAGATTCCGATGCTTCACTTCAGGTTTACAGTATCCCTAGGACCTCCTTATTGACGATGAAACACAGAAATAGCATCCGAATTTAATACAAAAGGCACAATGCCGACTTAAGTACAAGAGGACTGACACTCTAACTTTCTGTGATTTGAACCTCTCCTGTAAGTCCAGTTTTAGATTCCGATGCTACACTTCAGGTTTACTGTATCCCTTGGACCTTCTTATTGACGAAGAAACACAGAAATTGCATCCGAATTTAATACAAAAGGCACAATGATGACTTAAATACAAGAGGACTGACACTCTAACGCTCTATGATTTGAACCTCTCCTCTGAGTTGACTTTTAGTTTCCGATGCTTCACATCAGTTTTACTGTATCCCTTGGACCTTCTTGTTGACGATGAAACACAGAAATTGCATCCGAATTTAATACAAAAGGCTCAATGCCGACATAAGTACAAGAACACTGACGCTCTAACTTTCTATGATTTGAACCTCTCCTGCGAATCCAGTTTTAGATTCCGTTGCCTCACTTCAGTTTTACAGTATCCCTTGGACCTTCTTATTGACGATGAAACACAGAAATTGCATCCGAATTTAATACAAATGGCACAATTAAGACTTAACTACAAGAGGACTGACACTCAAATGTTCTATAAATTGAACCACTCCTGTGAGTCCAGTTTTAGATTCCGATGTTTCACTTCAGGTTTACTGTATCCCTTGGACGTTGTGATTGACGATGAAACACAGAAATTGCATCCGAATTTAATACAAAAGGCACAATGCCGACTTAAGTACAACAGGACTGACACTCTAACTTTCTATGATTTGAAACTCTACTGTAAGTCCAGTTTTAGATTCCGATGCTTCATTTCAGGTTAACTGTATCCCTTGGACCTTCTTATTGATGATGAAACACAGAAATGGCATCCGAATTTAATACAAAAGGCACAATGCCAACTTAAGTACAAGAGGACTGACACTCTAACTTTCTATGATTTGAACCTCTCCTGTGAGTCCAGTTTTAGATTCCGATGCTCCACTTCAGATTTACTGTATCCCTTGGACCTTCTTACTGACGATGAAACACAGAAATTGCATCCGAATTTAATACAAAAGGCTCAATGCCGACATAAGTACAAGAGGACTGACACACTAACTTTCTATGATTTGAACCTCTCCTGCGAGTCCAGTTTTAGATTCCGTTGCCTCACTTCAGGTTTACTGTATCCCTTGGACCTTCTTATTGACGATGAAACACAGAAATTAAATCCGAATTTAATACAAAAAGCACAATGCCGTCCTAAGTACAAGAGGACTGACATTCTAACTTTCTATGATTTAAACCTCTCCTGTGAGTCCAGTTTTAGATTCCGATGCATAACTTCAGGTTTACTGTATCCCTTGGACATTCTTATTGACGATGAAACACAGAAATTGCATCCGAATTTAATACAAAAGACACAATGCCGAATTAAGTACAAGAGGACTGACACTCTAACTTTGTATGGTTTGAACCTCTCATGTAAGTCCAGTTTTAGATTCCGATGCTTCACTTCAGGTTTACTGTATCCCTAGGACCTCCTTATTGACGATGAAACACAGAAATAGCATCCGAATTTAATACAAAAGGCACAATGCCGACTTAAGTACAAGAGGACTGACACTCTAACTTTCTGTGATTTGAACCTCTCCTGTAAGTCCAGTTTTAGATTCCGATGCTACACTTCAGGTTTACTGTATCCCTTGGACCTTCTTATTGACGATGAAACACAGAAATTGCATCCGAATTTAATACAAAAGGCACAATGATGACTTAAATACAAGAGGACTAACACTCTAACGCTCTATGATTTGAACCTCTCCTCTGAGTTGACTTTTAGTTTCCGATGCTTCACATCAGTTTTACTGTATCCCTTGGACCTTCTTGTTGACGATGAAACACAGAAATTGCATCCGAATTTAATACAAAAGGATCAATGCCGACATAAGTACAAGAACACTGACGCTCTAACTTTCTATGATTTGAACCTCTCCTGCGAATCCAGTTTTAGATTCCGTTGCCTCACTTCAGTTTTACAGTATCCCTTGGACCTTCTTATTGACGATGAAACACAGAAATTGCATCCGAATTTAATACAAATGGCACAATTAAGACTTAACTACAAGAGGACTGACACTCAAATGTTCTATAAATTGAACCACTCCTGTGAGTCCAGTTTTAGATTCCGATGTTTCACTTCAGGTTTACTGTATCCCTTGGACGTTGTGATTGACGATGAAACACAGAAATTGCATCCGAATTTAATACAAAAGGCACAATGCCGACTTATGTACAACAGGACTGACACTCTAACTTTCTATGATTTGAAACTCTACTGTAAGTCCAGTTTTAGATTCCGATGCTTCATTTCAGGTTAACTGTATCCCTTGGACCTTCTTATTGATGATGAAACACAGAAATGGCATCCGAATTTAATACAAAAGGCACAATGCCAACTTAAGTACAAGAGGACTGACACTCTAACTTTCTATGATTTGAACCTCTCCTGTGAGTCCGGTTTTAGATTCCGATGCTCCACTTCAGATTTACTGTATCCCTTGGACCTTCTTACTGACGATGAAACACAGAAATTGCATCCGAATTTAATACAAAAGGCTCAATGCCGACATTAGTACAAGAGGACTGACACTCTAACTTTCTATGATTTGAACCTCTCCTGCGAGTCCAGTTTTAGATTCCGTTGCCTCACTTCAGGTTTACTGTATCCCTTGGACCTTCTTATTGACGATGAAACACAGAAATTAAATCCGAATTTAATACAAAAAGCACAATGCCGTCCTAAGTACAAGAGGACTGACATTCTAACTTTCTATGATTTCAACCTCTCCTGTGAGTCCAGTTTTAGATTCCGATGCATAACTTCAGGTTTACTGTATCCCTTGGACATTCTTATTGACGATGAAACACAGAAATTGCATCCGAATTTAATACAAAAGACACAATGCCGACTTAAGTACAAGAGGACTCACACTCTAACTTTGTATGGTTTGAACCTCTCATGTAAGTCCAGTTTTAGATTCCGATGCTTCACTTCAGGTTTACTGTATCCCTAGGACCTCCTTATTGACGATGAAACACAGAAATAGCATCCGAATTTAATACAAAAGGCACAATGCCGACTTAAGTACAAGAGGACTGACACTCTAACTTTCTGTGATTTGAACCTCTCCTGTAAGTCCAGTTTTAGATTCCGATGCTACACTTCAGGTTTACTGTATCCCTTGAAGCTTCTTATTGACGATGAAACACAGAAACTGCATCCGAGTTTAATACAAAAGCCACAATGCCGACTTAAGTACAACAGGAATGACACTCTAACTTTCTATGATCTGAACATCTCCTGCGGGTCCAGTTATAGATTCCGATGCCTCACTTCAGGTTTACTGTATACCTTGGACCTTCTTATTGACGATGAAACACAGAAATTGCGTCCGAATTTAATACAAAAGGCACACTGCCGACTTAAGTTAAAGAGGACTGACACTTTAACTTTCTATGATTTGAACCTCTCCTGTGAGTCCAGGTTTAGATTCCGATGCTTCACTTCAGGTTTACTGTATCCCTTGGACCTTCTTATTGACGATGAAACACAGAAATAGCATCCGAATTTAATACAAAAGGCACAATGCCGACTTAAGTAATAGAGGACTGACACTCTAACTTTCTATGACTGGAACCTCTCCTGTGAGACCAGTTTTAGATTCCGATGCCTCACTTCATGTTTACTGTATCCCTTATACCCTCTTATTGACGATGAAACACAGAAATTGCATTCGAATTTAATACAAAAGGCACAATGCCGACTTAAGAACAAGAGGACTGACACTCTAACTTCCTATGATTTGAACCTCTCCTGTGAGTCCAGTTTTAGATTCCGATGCTACACTTCAGGTTTACGGTATCCCTTGGACCTTGTTATTGACGATGAAACACAAAATTGCATCCGAATTTAATAGAAATGGCACAATGCCGACTTATGTACAAGAGGACTGACACTCTAACTATCTATGATTTGAACCTCTCCAGTGAGTCCAGGTTTAGATTCCGATGCTTCACTTCAGGTTTACTGTATCCCTCGGACCTTCCTATGGACGATGAAACACAGAAATTGCATCCGAATTTAATACAAAAGGCACAATGCCGACTTAAGTACAAGAGGACTGACACTCTAACTTTCTATGATTTGAACCTCTCCTGTAAGTCCAGTTTTAGATTCTAATGCTTCACTTCAGGTTTAGTGTATCCCCTGGTCCTTCTTATTGACGACGATACACAGAAATTGCATCCGAATTTAATACAAAAGGCACAATGCCGACTTAAGTACAAGAGGACTGACACTTTAACTTTCTATGATTCGAACCACTCCTGTGAGTCCAGTTTTAGATTCCGATCCTTCACTTCAGGTTTACTTTATCCCTTGGATCTTCTTATAGACGATGAAACACAGAAATTGCATCCGAATTTAATACAAAAGGCACAATGCCGTCATAAGTACAAGAGGACTGACACTCTAACTTTCTATGATTTGAACCTCTCCTGTGAGTCCAGTTTTAGATTCCGATGCTTCACTTCAGGTTTACTGTAACCCTTGGACCTTCTTATTGACGATGAAACACAAAATTGCATCCGAATTTATTACAAAATGCACAATCACGACTTAAGTACAAGATGATTTACACTCTAACTTTCTATGATTTATACCTCTCCTGTGAGTCCAGTTTTAAATTCCGATGCTTCACTTCAGGTTTACTGTATCCCTTGGATCTTCTTATTGACGATGAAACACAGAAATTGCATCCGAATTTAATACAAAAGTCACAATGCCGACTAAAGTACAAGAGGACTGACACTCTAACTTTCTATGATTTGAACCTCTCCTGTGAGTCCAGTTTTAGATTCCGATGATTCACTTCAGGTTTACTGTATCCCTCGGACCTTCTTTTAGACGATGAAGCACAGAAATTGCATCCCAATTTAATAGAAAAAGCACAATGCCGACTTAAGTACAAGAGGACTGACAATCTAACTTTCTATGATTTCAACCTCTCCTGTGAGTCCAGTTTTAGATTCCGATGCTACACTTCAGGTTTATTGTATCCCTTGGACCTTCTTATTGACGATGAAACACAAAATTGCATCCGAATTTAATACAAAATGCACAATGCTTACTTAAGCCCAAGAGGACTGACACTCTAACTTTCTATGATTTATACCTCTCCTGTGAGTCCAGTTTTAGATTGCGATGCTACACCTCAGGTTTACGGTATCCCTTGGACCTTGTTATTGACGATGAAACACAAAATTGCATCCAAATTTAATACAAAAGGCACAATGCCGACTTAAGTACAAGAGGACTGACACTCTAACTATCTATGATTTGAACCTCTCCTGTGAGTCCAGTTTTAGATTCTGATGCTTCACTTCAGGTTTACTGTACCCCTCGGACCTTCTTATTGACGATGAAACACAGAAATTGCATCCGAGTTTAATACAAAAGTCACAATGCCGACTTAAGTACAGGAGGACTGACACTCTAACTTTCTATGATTTGAACCTCTCCTGTGAGTCCAGTTTTAAATTCCGATGCTTCACTTCAGGTTTACTGTATCCCTTGGATCTTCTTATTGACGATGAAACACAGAAATTGCATCCGAATTTAATACAAAAGTCACAATGCCGACTAAAGTACAAGAGGACTAACACTCTAACTTTCTATGATTTGAACTTCTCCTGTGAGTCCAGGTTTAGATTCTGATGCATCACTTCAGCTTTACTGTATCCCTTGGACCTTCTTATTGACGAGAAACACAGAAATTGCATCCGAATTTAATACAAAAGACACAATGCCGACTTAAGTAAAAGAGGACTGACACTCTAACTTTCTATGATTTGAACCTCTCCTGTGAGTCCAGTTTTAGATTCCGATATTTCAGTTCAGGTTCACTGTATCCCCTGGACCTTCTTATTGACGATGAAACACAGAAATTGCATCCGAATTTAATACAAAAGGCACAATGCCGTCTTAAGTTCAAGAGGACAGACACTCTAACTTTCTATGATTTCAACCTCTCCTGTGAGTCCGGTTTAAATTCCGATGCTTCACTTCAGGTTTACTGTATCCCTTGGACATTCTTATTGACGATGAAACATAGAAATTGCATTCGAATTTAATACAAAGGGAACAATGCCGATTTAAGTACAAGAGGACTGACACTCTAACTTTCTATGATTTGAACCTCTCCTGTGAGTCCAGTTTTAGATTCCGATGCTTCACTTCAGGTTTACTGTATCCCTCGGACCTTCTTATAGACGATGAAACTCAGAAATTGCATCCGAATTTAATACAAAAGGCACAATGCCGACTGAAGTACAAGAGGACTGACACTTTAACTTTCAATGATTTGAACCACTCCTGTGAGTCCAGTTTTAGATTCCTATCCTTCACTTCATGTTTACTTTATCCTTTGGATCTTCTAATAGACGATGAAACACAGAAATTGCATCCGAATTTAATACAAAAGGCACAACGCCGACTTAAGTACAAGAGGACTGACACTCTAACTTGCTATCATTTGAACCTCTCCTGTGAGTCCAGTTTTAGATTCCGATGCTTCACTTCAGGTTTACTGTATCTATTGGACCTTCTTATTGACGATGAAACACAAAATTGCATCCGAATTTAATACAAAAGGCACAATACCGACTTAAGTACAAGAGGACTGACACTCAAACTTTCTATGATTTGAACCTCTCCTGTGAGTCCAGTTTTAGATTCCGATGCTCCACTTCAGATTTACTGTATCCCTTGGACCTTCTTACTGACGATGAAACACAGAAATTGCATCCGAATTTAATACAAAAGGCACAATGATGACTTAAATACAAGAGGACTGACACTCTAACGCTCTATGATTTGAACCTCTCCTCTGAGTTGACTTTTAGTTTCCGATGCTTCACATCAGTTTTACTGTATCCCTTGGACCTTCTTGTTGACGATGAAACACAGAAATTGCATCCGAATTTAATACAAAAGGCTCAATGCCGACATAAGTACAAGAACACTGACGCTCTAACTTTCTATGATTTGAACCTCTCCTGCGAATCCAGTTTTAGATTCCGTTGCCTCACTTCAGTTTTACAGTATCCCTTGGACCTTCTTATTGACGATGAAACACAGAAATTGCATCCGAATTTAATACAAATGGCACAATTAAGACTTAACTACAAGAGGACTGACACTCAAATGTTCTATAAATTGAACCACTCCTGTGAGTCCAGTTTTAGATTCCGATGTTTCACTTCAGGTTTACTGTATCCCTTGGACGTTGTGATTGACGATGAAACACAGAAATTGCATCCGAATTTAATACAAAAGGCACAATGCCGACTTAAGTACAACAGGACTGACACTCTAACTTTCTATGATTTGAAACTCTACTGTAAGTCCAGTTTTAGATTCCGATGCTTCATTTCAGGTTAACTGTATCCCTTGGACCTTCTTATTGATGATGAAACACAGAAATGGCATCCGAATTTAATACAAAAGGCACAATGCCAACTTAAGTACAAGAGGACTGACACTCTAACTTTCTATGATTTGAACCTCTCCTGTGAGTCCAGTTTTAGATTCCGATGCTCCACTTCAGATTTACTGTATCCCTTGGACCTTCTTACTGACGATGAAACACAGAAATTGCATCCGAATTTAATACAAAAGGCTCAATGCCGACATAAGTACAAGAGGACTGACACACTAACTTTCTATGATTTGAACCTCTCCTGCGAGTCCAGTTTTAGATTCCGTTGCCTCACTTCAGGTTTACTGTATCCCTTGGACCTTCTTATTGACGATGAAACACAGAAATTAAATCCGAATTTAATACAAAAAGCACAATGCCGTCCTAAGTACAAGAGGACTGACATTCTAACTTTCTATGATTTAAACCTCTCCTGTGAGTCCAGTTTTAGATTCCGATGCATAACTTCAGGTTTACTGTATCCCTTGGACATTCTTATTGACGATGAAACACAGAAATTGCATCCGAATTTAATACAAAAGACACAATGCCGAATTAAGTACAAGAGGACTGACACTCTAACTTTGTATGGTTTGAACCTCTCATGTAAGTCCAGTTTTAGATTCCGATGCTTCACTTCAGGTTTACTGTATCCCTAGGACCTCCTTATTGACGATGAAACACAGAAATAGCATCCGAATTTAATACAAAAGGCACAATGCCGACTTAAGTACAAGAGGACTGACACTCTAACTTTCTGTGATTTGAACCTCTCCTGTAAGTCCAGTTTTAGATTCCGATGCTACACTTCAGGTTTACTGTATCCCTTGGACCTTCTTATTGACGATGAAACACAGAAATTGCATCCGAATTTAATACAAAAGGCACAATGATGACTTAAATACAAGAGGACTAACACTCTAACGCTCTATGATTTGAACCTCTCCTCTGAGTTGACTTTTAGTTTCCGATGCTTCACATCAGTTTTACTGTATCCCTTGGACCTTCTTGTTGACGATGAAACACAGAAATTGCATCCGAATTTAATACAAAAGGATCAATGCCGACATAAGTACAAGAACACTGACGCTCTAACTTTCTATGATTTGAACCTCTCCTGCGAATCCAGTTTTAGATTCCGTTGCCTCACTTCAGTTTTACAGTATCCCTTGGACCTTCTTATTGACGATGAAACACAGAAATTGCATCCGAATTTAATACAAATGGCACAATTAAGACTTAACTACAAGAGGACTGACACTCAAATGTTCTATAAATTGAACCACTCCTGTGAGTCCAGTTTTAGATTCCGATGTTTCACTTCAGGTTTACTGTATCCCTTGGACGTTGTGATTGACGATGAAACACAGAAATTGCATCCGAATTTAATACAAAAGGCACAATGCCGACTTATGTACAACAGGACTGACACTCTAACTTTCTATGATTTGAAACTCTACTGTAAGTCCAGTTTTAGATTCCGATGCTTCATTTCAGGTTAACTGTATCCCTTGGACCTTCTTATTGATGATGAAACACAGAAATGGCATCCGAATTTAATACAAAAGGCACAATGCCAACTTAAGTACAAGAGGACTGACACTCTAACTTTCTATGATTTGAACCTCTCCTGTGAGTCCGGTTTTAGATTCCGATGCTCCACTTCAGATTTACTGTATCCCTTGGACCTTCTTACTGACGATGAAACACAGAAATTGCATCCGAATTTAATACAAAAGGCTCAATGCCGACATTAGTACAAGAGGACTGACACTCTAACTTTCTATGATTTGAACCTCTCCTGCGAGTCCAGTTTTAGATTCCGTTGCCTCACTTCAGGTTTACTGTATCCCTTGGACCTTCTTATTGACGATGAAACACAGAAATTAAATCCGAATTTAATACAAAAAGCACAATGCCGTCCTAAGTACAAGAGGACTGACATTCTAACTTTCTATGATTTCAACCTCTCCTGTGAGTCCAGTTTTAGATTCCGATGCATAACTTCAGGTTTACTGTATCCCTTGGACATTCTTATTGACGATGAAACACAGAAATTGCATCCGAATTTAATACAAAAGACACAATGCCGACTTAAGTACAAGAGGACTCACACTCTAACTTTGTATGGTTTGAACCTCTCATGTAAGTCCAGTTTTAGATTCCGATGCTTCACTTCAGGTTTACTGTATCCCTAGGACCTCCTTATTGACGATGAAACACAGAAATAGCATCCGAATTTAATACAAAAGGCACAATGCCGACTTAAGTACAAGAGGACTGACACTCTAACTTTCTGTGATTTGAACCTCTCCTGTAAGTCCAGTTTTAGATTCCGATGCTACACTTCAGGTTTACTGTATCCCTTGAAGCTTCTTATTGACGATGAAACACAGAAACTGCATCCGAGTTTAATACAAAAGCCACAATGCCGACTTAAGTACAACAGGAATGACACTCTAACTTTCTATGATCTGAACATCTCCTGCGGGTCCAGTTATAGATTCCGATGCCTCACTTCAGGTTTACTGTATACCTTGGACCTTCTTATTGACGATGAAACACAGAAATTGCGTCCGAATTTAATACAAAAGGCACACTGCCGACTTAAGTTAAAGAGGACTGACACTTTAACTTTCTATGATTTGAACCTCTCCTGTGAGTCCAGGTTTAGATTCCGATGCTTCACTTCAGGTTTACTGTATCCCTTGGACCTTCTTATTGACGATGAAACACAGAAATAGCATCCGAATTTAATACAAAAGGCACAATGCCGACTTAAGTAATAGAGGACTGACACTCTAACTTTCTATGACTGGAACCTCTCCTGTGAGACCAGTTTTAGATTCCGATGCCTCACTTCATGTTTACTGTATCCCTTATACCCTCTTATTGACGATGAGACACAGAAATTGCATTCGAATTTAATACAAAAGGCACAATGCCGACTTAAGAACAAGAGGACTGACACTCTAACTTCCTATGATTTGAACCTCTCCTGTGAGTCCAGTTTTAGATTCCGATGCTACACTTCAGGTTTACGGTATCCCTTGGACCTTGTTATTGACGATGAAACACAAAATTGCATCCGAATTTAATAGAAATGGCACAATGCCGACTTATGTACAAGAGGACTGACACTCTAACTATCTATGATTTGAACCTCTCCAGTGAGTCCAGGTTTAGATTCCGATGCTTCACTTCAGGTTTACTGTATCCCTCGGACCTTCCTATGGACGATGAAACACAGAAATTGCATCCGAATTTAATACAAAAGGCACAATGCCGACTTAAGTACAAGAGGACTGACACTCTAACTTTCTATGATTTGAACCTCTCCTGTAAGTCCAGTTTTAGATTCTAATGCTTCACTTCAGGTTTAGTGTATCCCCTGGTCCTTCTTATTGACGACGATACACAGAAATTGCATCCGAATTTAATACAAAAGGCACAATGCCGACTTAAGTACAAGAGGACTGACACTTTAACTTTCTATGATTCGAACCACTCCTGTGAGTCCAGTTTTAGATTCCGATCCTTCACTTCAGGTTTACTTTATCCCTTGGATCTTCTTATAGACGATGAAACACAGAAATTGCATCCGAATTTAATACAAAAGGCACAATGCCGTCATAAGTACAAGAGGACTGACACTCTAACTTTCTATGATTTGAACCTCTCCTGTGAGTCCAGTTTTAGATTCCGATGCTTCACTTCAGGTTTACTGTATCCCTTGGACCTTCTTATTGACGATGAAACACAAAATTGCATCCGAATTTATTACAAAATGCACAATCACGACTTAAGTACAAGATGATTTACACTCTAACTTTCTATGATTTATACCTCTCCTGTGAGTCCAGTTTTAAATTCCGATGCTTCACTTCAGGTTTACTGTATCCCTTGGATCTTCTTATTGACGATGAAACACAGAAATTGCATCCGAATTTAATACAAAAGTCACAATGCCGACTAAAGTACAAGAGGACTGACACTCTAACTTTCTATGATTTGAACCTCTCCTGTGAGTCCAGTTTTAGATTCCGATGATTCACTTCAGGTTTACTGTATCCCTCGGACCTTCTTTTAGACGATGAAGCACAGAAATTGCATCCCAATTTAATAGAAAAAGCACAATGCCGACTTAAGTACAAGAGGACTGACAATCTAACTTTCTATGATTTCAACCTCTCCTGTGAGTCCAGTTTTAGATTCCGATGCTACACTTCAGGTTTATTGTATCCCTTGGACCTTCTTATTGACGATGAAACACAAAATTGCATCCGAATTTAATACAAAATGCACAATGCTTACTTAAGCCCAAGAGGACTGACACTCTAACTTTCTATGATTTATACCTCTCCTGTGAGTCCAGTTTTAGATTGCGATGCTACACCTCAGGTTTACGGTATCCCTTGGACCTTGTTATTGACGATGAAACACAAAATTGCATCCAAATTTAATACAAAAGGCACAATGCCGACTTAAGTACAAGAGGACTGACACTCTAACTATCTATGATTTGAACCTCTCCTGTGAGTCCAGTTTTAGATTCTGATGCTTCACTTCAGGTTTACTGTACCCCTCGGACCTTCTTATTGACGATGAAACACAGAAATTGCATCCGAGTTTAATACAAAAGTCACAATGCCGACTTAAGTACAGGAGGACTGACACTCTAACTTTCTATGATTTGAACCTCTCCTGTGAGTCCAGTTTTAAATTCCGATGCTTCACTTCAGGTTTACTGTATCCCTTGGATCTTCTTATTGACGATGAAACACAGAAATTGCATCCGAATTTAATACAAAAGTCACAATGCCGACTAAAGTACAAGAGGACTAACACTCTAACTTTCTATGATTTGAACTTCTCCTGTGAGTCCAGGTTTAGATTCTGATGCATCACTTCAGCTTTACTGTATCCCTTGGACCTTCTTATTGACGAGAAACACAGAAATTGCATCCGAATTTAATACAAAAGACACAATGCCGACTTAAGTAAAAGAGGACTGACACTCTAACTTTCTATGATTTGAACCTCTCCTGTGAGTCCAGTTTTAGATTCCGATATTTCAGTTCAGGTTCACTGTATCCCCTGGACCTTCTTATTGACGATGAAACACAGAAATTGCATCCGAATTTAATACAAAAGGCACAATGCCGTCTTAAGTTCAAGAGGACAGACACTCTAACTTTCTATGATTTCAACCTCTCCTGTGAGTCCGGTTTAAATTCCGATGCTTCACTTCAGGTTTACTGTATCCCTTGGACATTCTTATTGACGATGAAACATAGAAATTGCATTCGAATTTAATACAAAGGGAACAATGCCGATTTAAGTACAAGAGGACTGACACTCTAACTTTCTATGATTTGAACCTCTCCTGTGAGTCCAGTTTTAGATTCCGATGCTTCACTTCAGGTTTACTGTATCCCTCGGACCTTCTTATAGACGATGAAACTCAGAAATTGCATCCGAATTTAATACAAAAGGCACAATGCCGACTGAAGTACAAGAGGACTGACACTTTAACTTTCAATGATTTGAACCACTCCTGTGAGTCCAGTTTTAGATTCCTATCCTTCACTTCATGTTTACTTTATCCTTTGGATCTTCTAATAGACGATGAAACACAGAAATTGCATCCGAATTTAATACAAAAGGCACAACGCCGACTTAAGTACAAGAGGACTGACACTCTAACTTGCTATCATTTGAACCTCTCCTGTGAGTCCAGTTTTAGATTCCGATGCTTCACTTCAGGTTTACTGTATCTATTGGACCTTCTTATTGACGATGAAACACAAAATTGCATCCGAATTTAATACAAAAGGCACAATACCGACTTAAGTACAAGAGGACTGACACTCAAACTTTCTATGATTTGAACCTCTCCTGTGAGTCCAGTTTTAGATTCCGATGCTTCACTTCAGGCTTACTGTATCCCCTGGACCTTCTTATTGACGATGAAACACAGAAATTGCATCCGAATTTAATACAAAAGGCACAATGCTGACTTAAGTACAAGAGGACTGACACTTTAATTTTCTATGATTTGAACCACTCCTGTGAGTCCAGTTTAGATTCCGATCCTTCACTTCAGGTTTACTTTGTCCCTTGGATCTTCTTATAGACGATGAAACACAGAAATTGCATCCGAATTTAATACAAAAAGCACAATGTCGACATAAGTACAAGAGGACTGACACTCTAACTTTCTATGATTTGAACCTCTCCTGTGAGTCCAGTTTTAGATTCCGATGCTTCACTTCTGGTTTACTGTATCCCTTGGATCTTCTTATTGACGATGAAACACAGAAATTGCATCCAAATTTAATACAAAAGTCACAATTCCGACTAAAGTACAAGATGACTGACCCTCTAACTTTCTATGATTTGAATCTAAACTGTGAGTCCAGGTTAAGATTATGATGCTTCACTTCAGGTTTACTGTATCCCTTGGACCTTCTTATTGACGATGAAACACAGAAATTGCATCCAAATGTAATACAAAAGTCACAATGCCGACTAAAGTACAAGAGGACTGACACTCTAACTTTCTATGATTTGAACCTCTCCTGTGAGTCCAGGTTTAGATTCCGATATTTCAGTTCAGGTTCACTGTATCCCTTGGACCTTCTTATTGACGATGAAACTCAGAAATTGCATCCGAATTTAATACAAAAGGCACAATGCCGTCTTAAGTTTGAGAGGACTGACACTCTAACTTTCTATGATTTGACCCTCTCCTGTGAGTCCAGTTTTAAATTCCGATGCTTCACTTCAGGTTTATTGTATCCCTTGGATCTTCTTATTGACGATGAAACACAGAAATTGCATCCAAATGTAATACAGAAGTCGCAATGCCGACTAAAGTACAAGAGGACTGACACTCTAACTTTCTATGATTTGAACCTCTCCTGTGAGTCCAGTTTTAGATTCCGATGCTTCACTTCAGGTTTACTGTATCCCTCGGACCTTCTTTTAGACGATGAAACACAGAAATTGCATCCCAAATTAATACAAAAGGCACAATGCCGACTTAAGTACAAGAGGGCTGACACTGAACTTTCTATGATTTGAACCTCTCCTGTGAGTCCAGTTTTAGATTCCGATGATTCACTTCAGGTTTACTGTATCCCTCGGACCTTCTTTTAGACGATGAAGCACAGAAATTGCATCCCAATTTAATAGAAAAAGCACAATGCCGACTTAAGTACAAGAGGACTGACAATCTAACTTTCTATGATTTCAACCTCTCCTGTGAGTCCAGTTTTAGATTCCGATGCTACACTTCAGGTTTATTGTATCCCTTGGACCTTCTTATTGACGATGAAACACAAAATTGCATCCGAATTTAATACAAAATGCACAATGCTTACTTAAGCCCAAGAGGACTGACACTCTGACTTTCTATGATTTATACCTCTCCTGTGAGTCCAGTTTTAGATTGCGATGCTACACCTCAGGTTTACGGTATCCCTTGGACCTTGTTATTGACGATGAAACACAAAATTGCATCCAAATTTAATACAAAAGGCACAATGCCGACTTAAGTACAAGAGGACTGACACTCTAACTATCTATGATTTGAACCTCTCCTGTGAGTCCAGTTTTAGATTCTGATGCTTCACTTCAGGTTTACTGTACCCCTCGGACCTTCTTATTGACGATGAAACACAGAAATTGCATCCGAGTTTAATACAAAAGTCACAATGCCGACTTAAGTACAGGAGGACTGACACTCTAACTTTCTATGATTTGAACCTCTCCTGTGAGTCCAGTTTTAAATTCCGATGCTTCACTTCAGGTTTACTGTATCCCTTGGATCTTCTTATTGACGATGAAACACAGAAATTGCATCCGAATTTAATACAAAAGTCACAATGCCGACTAAAGTACAAGAGGACTAACACTCTAACTTTCTATGATTTGAACTTCTCCTGTGAGTCCAGGTTTAGATTCTGATGCATCACTTCAGCTTTACTGTATCCCTTGGACCTTCTTATTGACGAGAAACACAGAAATTGCATCCGAATTTAATACAAAAGACACAATGCCGACTTAAGTAAAAGAGGACTGACACTCTAACTTTCTATGATTTGAACCTCTCCTGTGAGTCCAGTTTTAGATTCCGATATTTCAGTTCAGGTTCACTGTATCCCCTGGACCTTCTTATTGACGATGAAACACAGAAATTGCATCCGAATTTAATACAAAAGGCACAATGCCGTCTTAAGTTCAAGAGGACAGACACTCTAACTTTCTATGATTTCAACCTCTCCTGTGAGTCCGGTTTAAATTCCGATGCTTCACTTCAGGTTTACTGTATCCCTTGGACATTCTTATTGACGATGAAACATAGAAATTGCATCCGAATTTAATACAAAGGGAACAATGCCGATTTAAGTACAAGAGGACTGACACTCTAACTTTCTATGATTTGAACCTCTCCTGTGAGTCCAGTTTTAGATTCCGATGCTTCACTTCAGGTTTACTGTATCCCTCGGACCTTCTTATAGACGATGAAACTCAGAAATTGCATCCGAATTTAATACAAAAGGCACAATGCCGACTGAAGTACAAGAGGACTGACACTTTAACTTTCAATGATTTGAACCACTCCTGTGAGTCCAGTTTTAGATTCCTATCCTTCACTTCATGTTTACTTTATCCTTTGGATCTTCTAATAGACGATGAAACACAGAAATTGCATCCGAATTTAATACAAAAGGCACAATGCCGACTTAAGTACAAGAGGACTGACACTCTAACTTGCTATCATTTGAACCTCTCCTGTGAGTCCAGTTTTAGATTCCGATGCTTCACTTCAGGTTTACTGTATCCCTTGGACCTTCTTATTGACGATGAAACACAAAATTGCATCCGAATTTAATACAAAAGGCAAAATACCGACTTAAGTACAAGAGGACTGACACTCAAACTTTCTATGATTTGAACCTCTCCTGTGAGTCCAGTTTTAGATTCCGATGCTTCACTTCAGGCTTACTGTATCCCCTGGACCTTCTTATTGACGATGAAACACAGAAATTGCATCCGAATTTAATACAAAAGGCACAATGCTGACTTAAGTACAAGAGGACTGACACTTTAATTTTCTATGATTTGAACCACTCCTGTGAGTCCAGTTTAGATTCCGATCCTTCACTTCAGGTTTACTTTATCCCTTGGATCTTCTTATAGACGATGAAACACAGAAATTGCATCCGAATTTAATACAAAAAGCACAATGTCGACATAAGTACAAGAGGACTGACACTCTAACTTTCTATGATTTGAACCTCTCCTGTGAGTCCAGTTTTAGATTCCGATGCTTCACTTCTGGTTTACTGTATCCCTTGGATCTTCTTATTGACGATGAAACACAGAAATTGCATCCAAATTTAATACAAAAGTCAGAATTCCGACTAAAGTACAAGATGACTGACCCTCTAACTTTCTATGATTTGAATCTAAACTGTGAGTCCAGGTTAAGATTATGATGCTTCACTTCAGGTTTACTGTATCCCTTGGACCTTCTTATTGACGATGAAACACAGAAATTGCATCCAAATGTAATACAAAAGTCACAATGCCGACTAAAGTACAAGAGGACTGACACTCTAACTTTCTATGATTTGAACCTCTCCTGTGAGTCCAGGTTTAGATTCCGATGCTACACTTCAGGTTTACTGTATCCCTTGGACATTCTTATTGACGAGGAACACAGAAATTGCATCCGAATTTAATACAAAAGGCACAATGCCGACTTAAGTAAAAGAAGACTGACACTCTAACTTTCTATAATTTGAACCTCTCCTGTGAGTCCAGTTTTAGATTCCGATATTTCAGTTCAGGTTCACTGTATCCCTTGGACCTTCTTATTGACGATGAAACTCAGAAATTGCATCCGAATTTAATACAAAAGGCACAATGCCGTCTTAAGTTTGAGAGGACTGACACTCTAACTTTCTATGATTTGACCCTCTCCTGTGAGTCCAGTTTTAAATTCCGATGCTTCACTTCAGGTTTATTGTATCCCTTGGATCTTCTTATTGACGATGAAACACAGAAATTGCATCCAAATGTAATACAGAAGTCACAATGCCGACTAAAGTACAAGAGGACTGACACTCTAACTTTCTATGATTTGAACCTCTCCTGTGAGTCCAGTTTTAGATTCCGATGCTTCACTTCAGGTTTACTGTATCCCTCGGACCTTCTTTTAGACGATGAAACACAGAAATTGCATCCCAAATTAATACAAAAGGCACAACGCCGACTTAAGTACAAGAGGGCTGACACTGAACTTTCTATGATTTGTACCTCTCCTGTGAGTCCAGTTTTAGATTCCGATGCTTCACTTCAGGTTTACTGTATCCCTTGGACCTTCTTATTGACGATGAAACACAGAAATTGCATCCGAATTTAATGCATATAGGAACAATGCCGATTTAAGTACGAGAGGACTGACACTATAACTTTCTATGATTTGAACCTCTCCTGTAAGACCAGTTTCAGATTCCGATGCTTCACTTCAGGTTTACTGTATCCCTTGGACTTTCTTATTGACGATGAAACACAAAATTGCATCCGAATTTAATACAAAAGGCACAATGCCGACTTAAGTAAACGAAGACTGACACTCTAACTTTCTATGATTTGAACTTCTCCTGTGAGTCCAGGTTTAGATTCCGATGCATCACTTCAGGTTTACTGTATCCCTTGGACCTTCTTATTGACGAGAAACGCAGAAATTGCATCCGAATTTAATACAAAAGACACAATGCCGACTTAAGTAAAAGAGGACTGACACTCTAACATTCTATGATTTGAACCTCTCCTGTGAGTCCAGTTTTAGATTCCGATATTTCAGTTCAGGTTCACTGTATCCCTTGGACCTTCTTATTGACGATGAAACACAGAAACTGCATCCGAATTAAATACAAAAGGCACAATGCCGTCTTAACTTCAAGAGGACAGACAGTATAACTTTCTATGATTTCAACCTCTCCTGTGAGTCCAGTTTTAGATTCCGATGCTTCACTTCAGGTTTACTGTATCCCTTGGACATTCTTACTGACGATGAAACATAGAAATTGCATCCGAATTTAATACAAAGGGAACAATGCCGATTTAAGTACAAGAGGACTGACACTCTAACTTTCTATGATTTGAACCTCTCCTGTGAGTCCAGTTTTAGATTCCGATGCTTCACTTCAGGTTTACTGTATCCCTCGGACCTTCTTATAGACGATGAAACACAGAAATTTCATTCGAATTTAATACAAAAGGCACAATGCCGACTTAAGTACAAGAGCACTGACACTGTAACTTTCTATGATTTGAACCTCTTCTGTGAGTCCAGTTTTAGATTCCGATATTTCAGTTCAGGTTTACTGTATCCCTTGGACCTTCTTATTGACGATGAAACACGGAAAGTGCATCCGAATTTAATACAAAAGGCACAATGCCGTCTTAAGTTTGAGAGGACTGACAGTCTAACTTTCTATGATTTGATCCTCTCCTGTGAGTCCAGTTTTAGATTCCGATGCTTCACTTCAGGTTTACTGTATCCCTTGGACCTTCTTATTGACGATGAAACATAGAAATTGCATCCGAATTTAATACAAAAGGCACAATGCCGATTTAAGTACAAGAGGACTGACACTCTACCTTTCTATGATTTCAACCTCTCCTGTGAGTCCAGTTTTAGATTCCGATGCTTCACTTCACGTTTACTGTATCCCTCGGACCTTCTTATAGACGATGAAACACAGAAATTGCATTCGAATTTAATACAAAAGGCACAATGCCAACTTAAGTACAAGAGGACTGACAATCTAACTTTCTATAATTTGAACCTCTCCTGTGAGTCCAGTTTTAGATTCCGATGCTTCACTTAAGGTTTACTGTATCCCCTGGACCTTCTTATTGGCGATGAAACACTGGAATTGCATCCGAATTTAATACAAAAGGCACAATGCCGTCTTAAGTTCAAGAGGACTGACACTCTAACTTTCTATGATTTCAACCTCTCCTGTGAGACCAGTTTCAGATTCCGATGCTTCACTTCAGGTTTACTGTATCCCTTGGACCTTCTTATTGACGATGGAACACAAAATTGCATCCGAATTTAATACAAAATGCACAATGCTTACTTAAGCCCAAGAGGACTGACACTCTATCTTTCTATGATTTATACCTCTCCTGTGAGTCCAGTTTTAGATTGCGATGCTACACCTCAGGTTTATGGTATCCCTTGGACCTTGTTATTGACGATGAAACACAAAATTGCATCTGAATTTAATACAAAGTGCACAATGCCGACTTAAGTACAAGAGGACTGACACTCTAACTATCTATGATTTGAACCTCTCCTGTGAGTCCAATTTTAGATTCTGATGCTTCACTTCAGGTTTACTGTACCCCTCGGACCTTCTTATTGACGATGAAACACAGAAATTGCATCCGAGTTTAATACAAAAGTCACAATGCCGACTTAAGTACAGGAGGACTGACACTCTAACTTTCTATGATTTGAACCTCTCCTGTGAGTCCAGTTTTAAATTCCGATGCTTCACTTCAGGTTTACTGTATCCCTTGGATCTTCTTATTGACGATGAAACACAGAAATTGCATCCGAATTTAATACAAAAGACACAATGCCGACTTAAGTAAAAGAGGACTGACACTCTAACTTTCTATGATTTGAACCTCTCCTGTGAGTCCAGTTTTAGATTCCGATATTTCAGTTCAGGTTCACTGTATCCCCTGGACCTTCTTATTGACGATGAAACACAGAAATTGCATCCGAATTTAATACAAAAGGCACAATGCCGTCTTAAGTTCAAGAGGACAGACACTCTAACTTTCTATGATTTCAACCTCTCCTGTAAGTCCAGGTTTAGATTCCGATGCATCACTTCAGGTTTACTGTATCCCTTGGACCTTCTTATTGACGAGAAACACAGAAATTGCATCCGAATTTAATACAAAAGACACAATGCCGACTTAAGTAAAAGAGGACTGACACTCTAACTTTCTATGATTTGAACCTCTCCTGTGAGTCCAGTTTTAGATTCCGATGCTTCACTTCAGGTTTACTGTATCCCTCGGACCTTCTTATAGACGATGAAACTCAGAAATTGCATTCGAATTTAATACAAAAGGCACAATGCCGACTGAAGAACGAGAGGACTGACACTTTAACTTTCAATGATTTGAACCACTCCTGTGAGTCCAGTTTTAGATTCCGATCCTTCACTTCAGGTTTACTTTATCCCTTGGATCTTCTTATAGACGATGAAACACAGAAATTGCATCCGAATTTAATACAAAAGGCACAATGCTGACTTAAGTACAAGAGGACTGACAGTCTAACTTTCTATGATTTGAACCTCTCCTGTGAGTCCAGTTTCAGTTTCCGATGCTCACTTCAGGTTTACTGTATCCCTTGGACCTTCTTATTGACGATGACACATAGAAATTGCATCCGAATTTAATACAAAAGTCACAATGCCGACTAAAGTACAAGAGGACTGACACTCTAACTTTCTATGATTTGAACCTCTCCTGTGAGTCCAGGTTTAGATTCCGGTGCTTCTCTTCAGGTTTACTGTTTCCCTTGGACCTTCTTATTGACGAGAAACACAGAAATTGCATCCGAATTTGATACAAAAGGCACAATGCCGACTTAAGTAAAAGAGGACTGACACTCTAACTTTCTATGATTTGAACCTCTCCTGTGAGTCCAGTTTTAGATTCCGATATTTCAGTTCAGGTTCACTGTATCCCTTGGACCTTCTTATTGACGATGAAACACAGAAATTGCATCCGAATTTAATACAAAAGGCACAATGCCGTCTTAAGTTTGAGAGGACTGACACTCTAACTTTCTATTATTTGATCCTCACCTGTTAGTCCAGTTTTAGATTCCGATGCTTCACTTCAGGTTTACTGTATCCCTTGGACCTTCTTATTGACGATGAAACGTAGAAATTGCATCCGAATTTATTACAAAAGGCACAATGCCGATTTAAGTACAAGAGGACTGACACTCTAACTTTCTATGATTTGAACCTATCCTGTGAGTCCAGTTTTAGATTCCGATGCTTCACTTAACGTTTACTGTATCCCTCGGACCTTCTTATAGACGATGAAACACAGAAATTGCATCCAAATTTAATACAAAAGGCACAATGCCGACTTAAGTACAAGAGGACTGACCCTCTAACTTTCTATAATTTGAACCTCTCCTGTGAGTCCAGTTTTAGATTCCGATGCTTCACTTCAGGTTTACTGTATCCCCTGGACCTTCTTATTGACGATGAAACACAGGAATTGCATCCGAATTTAATACAAAAGGCACAATGCCGACTTAAGTACAAGAGGACTGACACTTTATTTTTCTATGATTTGAACCACTCCAAAGAGTCCAGTTTAGATTCCGATCCTTCACTTCAGGTTTGCTTTATCCCTTGGATCTTCTTATAAACGATGAAACACAGAAATTGCATCCGAATTTAATACAAAAGGCACAATGCCGACTTAAGTACAAGAGGACTGACACTCTAACTTGCTATCATTTGAACCTCTCCTGTGAGTCCAATTTTAGATTCCGATGCTTCACTTCAGGTTTACTGTATTCCTTGGACCTTCTTATTGACGATGAAACACAAAATTGCATCCGAATTTAATACAAAAGGCACAATACCGACTTAAGTACATGAGGACTGACACTCTAACTTTCTATGATTTGAACCTCTCCTGTGAGTCCAGTTTTAGATTCCGATGCTTCACTTCAGGCTTACTGTATCCCCTGGACCTTCTTATTGACGATGAAACACAGAAATTGCATCCGAATTTAATACAAAAGGCACAATGCCGACTTAAGTACAAGAGGACTTACTTTTTAATTTTCTATGATTTGAACCACTCCTGTGAATCCAGTTTAGATTCCGATCCTTCACTTCAGGTTTACTTTATCCCTTGGATCTTCTTATAGACGATGAAACACAGAAATTGCATCCGAATTTAATACAAAAAGCACAATGTCGACATAAGTACAAGAGGACTGACACTCTAACTTTCTATGATTTGAACCTCTCCTGTGAGTCCAGTTTTAGATTCCGATGCTTCACTTCAGGTTTACTGTATCCCTTGGATCTTCTTATTGACGATGAAACACAGAAATTGCATCCGAATTTAATACAAAATTCACAATGCCGACTTAAGTACAAGATGACTGACCCTCTAACTTTCTATGATTTGAATCTAAACTGTGAGTCCAGGTTAAGATTCAGATGCTTCACTTCAGGTTTACTGTATCCCTCGGACCTTCTTTTAGACGATGAAACACAGAAATTGCATCCCAAATTAATACAAAAGGCACAACGCCGACTTAAGTACAAGAGGACTGACACTGAACTTTCTATGATTTGAACCTCTCCTGTGAGTCCAGTTTTAGATTCTGATGCTTCACTTCAGGTTTACTGTATCCCTTGGACCTTCTTATTGACGATGAAACACAGAAATTGCATCCGAATTTAATGCAAAAGGCACAATGCCGACTTAAGTACGAGAGGACTGACACTCTAACTTTCTATGATTTGAACCTCTCCTGTGAGACCAGTTTCAGATTCCGATGCTTCACTTCAGGTTTACTGTATCCCTTGGACCTTCTTATTGACGAGAAACACAGAAATTGCATCCGAATTTAATACAAAAGGCACAATGCCGACTTAAGTAAAAGAAGACTGACACTCTAACTTTCTATGATTTGAACCTCTCCTGTGAGTCCAGTTTTAGATTCCGATATTTCAGTTCAGGTTCACTGTATCCCTTGAACCTTCTTATTGACGATGAAACACGGAAAGTGCATCCGAATTTAATACAAAAGGCACAATGCCGTCTTAAGTTTGAGAGGACTGACAGTCTAACTTTCTATGATTTGATCCTCTCCTGTGAGTCCAGTTTTAGATTCCGATGCTTCACTTCAGGTTTACTGTATCCCTTGGACCTTCTTATTGACGATGAAACATAGAAATTGCATCCGAATTTAATACAAAAGGCACAATGCCGATTTAAGTACAAGAGGACTGACACTCTACCTTTGTATGATTTGAACCTCTCCTGTGAGTCCAGTTTTAGATTCCGATGCTTCACTTCACGTTTACTGTATCCCTCGGACCTTCTTATAGACGATGAAACACAGAAATTGCATCCGAATTTAATACAAAAGGCACAATGCCAACTTAAGTACAAGAGGACTGACACTCTAACTTTCTATAATTTGAACCTCTCCTGTGAGTCCAGTTTTAGATTCCGATGCTTCACTTAAGGTTTACTGTATCCCCTGGACCTTCTTATTGACGATGAAACACAGGAATTGCATCCGAATTTAATACAAAAGGCACAATGCCGACTTAAGTACAAGAGGACTGACACTTTATTTTTCTATGATTTGAACAACTCCTGTGAGTCCAGTTTAGATTCCGATCCTTCACTTCAGGTTTACTTTATCCCTTGGATCTTCTTATAGACGATGAAACACAGAAATTGCATCCGAATTTAATACAAAAGGCACAATGCCGACTTAAGTACAAGAGGACGGACACTCTAACTAGCTATGATTTGAACCTCTCCTTTGAGTCCAGTTTTAGATTCCGATGCTTCACTTCAGGTTTACTGTATCCCTTGGACATTCTTATTGACGATGAAACACAAAATTGCATCCGAATTTAATACAAAAGGCACAATACCGACTTAAGTACAAGAGGACTGACACTCTAACTTTCTATGATTTGAACCTCTCCTGTGAGTCCAGTTTCAGATTCCGATGCTTCACTTCAGGCTTACTGTATCCCCTGGACCTTCTTATTGACGATGAAACAAAGAAATTGCATTCGAATTTAATACAATAGGCACAATGCCGACTTAAGTACAAGAGGACTGACACTTTAACTTTCTATGATTTGAACCACTCCTGTGAGTCCAGTTTAGATTCCGATCCTTCACTTCAGGTTTACTTTATCCCTTGGATCTTCTTATAGACGATGAAACACAGATATTGCATCCGAATTTAATACAAAAAGCACAATGTCAACATAAGTACAAGAGGACTGACACTCTAACTTTCTGTGATTTGAACCTCTCCTGCGAGTCCACTTTTAGATTCCGATGCTTCACTTCAGGTTTACTGTATCCCTTGGATCTTCTTATTGACGATGAAACACAGAAATTGCATCCGAATTTAATACAAAAGTCACAATGCCGACTAAAGTACAAGATGACTGACCCTCTAACTTTCTATGATTTGAATCTAAACTGTGAGTCCAGGTTTAGATTCCGATGCTTCACTTCAGGTTTACTGTATCCCTTGGACCTTCTTATTGACGATGAAACACAGAAATAGCATCCGAATTTAACACAAAAGGCACAATGCCGACTTAAGTACAAGAGGACTGACACTCTAACTTTCTATGATTTGAACCTCTTCTGTGAGACCAGTTTTGAATTCCGATGCTTCACTTCAGGTTTACTATATCCCTTATACCCTCTTATTGACGATGAAACACAGAAATAGCATCCGAATTTAATACAAAAGGTACAATGCCGACTTAAGTACAAGAGGACTGACACTCTAATTTTCTATGATTTGAACCTCTCCTGCGAGTCCAGTTTTAGATTCCGATGCCTCACTTCAGGTTCACTGTATCCCTTGGACCTCCTTGTGACGATGAAACACAGAAATTGCATCCGAATTTAATACAAAAGGCACACTGCCGACGTAAGTTCAAGAGGACTGACACTCTAACTTTCTATGATTTGAACCTCTCCTGTGAGTCCAGTTTTAGGTTCCGATGCTTCACTTCAGGTTTACTGTATTTCTTGGACCTTCTTATTGACGATGAAACACAGAAATTGCATCAGAATTTAATACAAGAGGCACAAGGCCGACTTAAGTGCAAGAGGACTGACACTCTAACGTTCTATGATTTGAACCTCTCATGTGAGTCCAGTTTTAGATCCCGATGCTTCACTTCACTTTTACTGTATCCCTTGGACCTTCTGATTGACGATGAAACACAGAAATTGCATCCCAATTTAATACAAAAGGCCCGATGCCGACCTAAGTACAAGAGGACTTTCTATGATTTGACCCTCTCCTGTGAGTCCAGTTTTAGATTCCGATGCTTAACTTCAGGTTTACTGTATCCCTTGGATCTTCTCATTGACGATGAAACACAGAAATTGCATCCGTATTTAAGACAAAAGGCACATTGCCGACTTAAGTACAAGAGGACTGACACTCTAACATTGTATGATTTGAACCTCTCCTGTAAGTCCAGTTTTAGATTCCGATGCTTCACTTCAGGTTTACTGTATCCCTAGGACCTTCTTATTGACGATGAAACACAGAAATTGCATCCGTATTTAATACAAAAGGCACAATGCCGACTTAAGTACAAGAGGACTGACACTCTAACTTTCTATGATTTGAACCTGTCCTGTGAGTCCAGTTTTAGATTCCGATGCTACACTTCAGGTTTACTGTATCCCTTGGACTTTCTTAATGACGATGAAACACAGAAATTGCATCCGAATTTAATACAAAAGGCACAATGCCGACTTAAGTACAAGAGGACCGACACTCTAACTCTCTATGATTTGAACCTCTCCTGTGAGTGGACCTTTAGTTTCCGATGCTTCCCATCAGTTTTACTGTATCCCTTGGACTTTCTTGTTGACTATGAAACACAGAAATTGCATCCGAATTTAATACAAAAGGCTCAATGCCGACATAAGTACAAGAGGACTGACACTCTAACTTTCTATGATTTGAACCTCTCCTGCGAATCCAGTTTTAGATTCCGTTGCCTCACTTCAGGTTTACTGTATCCCTTGGACCCTCTTGTTGACGATGGAACACAGAAATTGCATCCGAATTTAATACAAAAGGCTTAATGCCGACCTAAGTAAAAGAGGACTGACACTCTAACTTTCTAAGGTTTGAACCTCTCCTGTGAGTCCAGTTTTAGATTCCGATGCCTCACTTCAGGTTCACTGTATCCCTTTCACCTCCTTGTGACGATGAAACACAGAAATTGCATCCGAATTTAATACAAAAGGCACACTGCCGACGTAAGTTCAACAGGACAGACACTCTAGCTTTCTATGATTTGACCCTCTCCTGCGAGTCCAGTTTTAGATTCCGATGCTTTACTTCAGGTTTACTGTATCCCTTGGACCTTCTTATTGACGATGAAACACAGAAATTGCATCCGTATTTAAGACAAAAGGCACATTGCCGACTTAAGTACAAGAGGACTGACACTCTAACATTGTATGATTTGAACCTCTCCTGTAAGTCCAGTTTTAGATTCTGATGCTTCACTTCAGGTTTACTGTATCTCTAGGACCTTCTTATTGACGATGAAAAACAGAAATTGCATCCGTATTTAATACAAAAGGCACAATGCCGACTTGAGTACAAGAGAACTGCCACTCTAACTTTCTATGATTTGAACCTGTCCTGTGAGTCCAGTTTTAGATTCCGATGCTACACTTCAGGTTTACTGTATCCCTTGGACTTTCTTAATGACGATGAAACACAGAAATTGCATCCGAATTTAATACAAAAGGAACAATGCCGACTTAAGTACAAGAGGACTGACACTCTAACTCTCTATGATTTGAACCTCTCCTGTGAGTTGACCTTTAGTTTCCGATGCTTCACATCAGTTTTACTGTATCCCTTGGACCTTCTTGTTGACCATGAAACACAGAAATTGCATCCGAATTTAATACAAAATGCTCAATGCCGACATAAGTACAAGAGGACTGACTCTCTAACTTTCTATGATTTGAACCTCTCCTGCGAATCCAGTTTTAGATTCCGTTGCCTCACTTCAGGTTTACTGTATCCCTTGGACCTTCTTATTGACTATGAAACACAGAAATTGCATCCGAATTTAATACAAAAGGCACACTGCCGACTTAAGTTCAAGAGGACTGACACTCTAGCTTTCTATGATTTGAACCTCTCCTGTGAGTCCAGTTGTAGATTCCGAGGCTTCACTTCAGGTTTACTGTATCCCTTGGACCTTCATATAGACGATGGAACACAGAAATTGCATCCGAATTTAGTACAAAAGGCTTAATGCCGACCTAAACACAAGAGGACTGACACTCTAACTTTCTATGATTTGAACCTCTCCTGTGAGTCCAGTTTTAGATTCCGATGCATCACGTCAGGTTTAGTGTATCCCTTGGACCTTCTTATTGACATTGAAACACAGAAATTGCATCCGAATTTAATACAAAAGGCACAATGCCGACTTAAGTACAAGAGGACTGACACTCTAACTTTCTATGATTTGAACCTCTATTATGAGTCCAGTTTTAGATTCCGATGCTTCACTTCAGGTTTACTGTATCCCTTATACCTTCTTATTGACGATGAAACACAGAAATTGCATCCGAATTTAATACAAAAGGCACAATGCCGACTTAAGTACAAGAGGACTGACACTCTAACTTTCTAAGGTTTGAACCTCTCCTGTGAGTCCAGTTTTAGATTCCGATGCTTCACTTCAGGTTTACTGTATCTCTTGGACCTTCTTACTGACATTGAAACACAGAAATTGCTTCCGAATTTAATACAAAAGGCACAATGCCGACTTAAGTACAAGACGACTGACACTCTAACTTACTATGATTTGAACTTGTCCTGCGAGTCCAGTTTTAGATTCCGCTGCCTCACTTCAGGTTTACTGTATCCCTTGGACACTCTTATTGACGATGAAACACAGAAATTGCATCCGAATTTAATACAAAAAGCACACTGCCGACTTAAGTTCAAGTGGACTGACGCTCTAACTTTCCATGATTTGAACCTCTCCTGTGAGTCCAGTTTTAGATTCCGATGCTTAACTTCAGGTTTACTGTATCCCTTGGACCTTCTTATTGACGATGAAGCACAGAAATTGCATCCGAATTTAGAACAAAAGGCACACTGCCTACTTAACTTCAAGAGGACTGACACTCTAACTTTCTATGGTTTGAACCTCTCCTGTGAGTCCAGTTTTAGATTCCGATGCTTCACATCAGGTTTACTGTATCCCTTGGACCTTCTTGTTGACGGTGAAAGACAGATATTGCATCCGAATTCAATACAAAAGGCGCAATGCCGACTTAAGTACAAGAACACAGAAATAGCATCCGAATTTCATACAAAAGGCACACTGCCGACTTAAGTTCAAGAGGACTGACACTATAACTTTCCATGATTTGAACCTCTCCTGTGAGTCCAGTTTTAGATTCCGATGCTTCACTTCAGGTTTACTGTATCCCTTGGATTTTCTTATTGACGATGAAAACCAGAAATTGCATCCGAATTTTATACAAAAGGCACAATGTCGACTTAAGTACAAGAGGACTGACACTCTAATTTTCTATGATTTGAACCTCTCCTGCGAGTCCAGTTTTAGATTCCGATGCCTCACTTCAGGTTCACTGTATCCCTTGGACTTCCTTGTGACGATGAAACACAGAAATTGCATCCGAATTTAATACAAAAGGCACACTGCCGACATAAGTACAAGAGGACTGACACTCTAACTTTCTATGATTTGACCCTCTCCTGTGAGTCCAGTTTTAGATTCCGATGCTTAACTTCAGGTTTACTGTATCCCTTGGACCTTCTTATTGACGATGAAACACAGAAATTGCATCCGTTATTAATACAAAAGGCACATTGCCGACTTAAGTACAAGAGGACTGACACTCTAACTTTGTATGATTTGAACCTCTCCTGTAAGTCTAGTTTTAGATTCCGATGGTTCACTTCAGGTTTACTGTGTCCCTAGGACCTTCTTATTGACGATGAAACACAGAAATTGCATCCGTATTTAATACAAAAGGCACAATGCCGACTTAAGTACAAGAGGACTGACACTCTATCTTTCTATGATTCGAACCTGTCCTGTGAGTCCAGTTTTAGATTCCGATGCTACACTTCAGGTTTACTCTATCCCTTGGACGTTCTTAATGACGATGAAACACAGAAATTGCATCCGAATTTAATACAAAAGGCACAATGATGACTTAAGTACAAGACGACTGACACTCTAACTCTCTATGATTTGAACCTCTCCTGTGAGTTGACTTTTAGTTTCCGATGCTTCACATCAGTTTTACTGCATCCCTTGGACCTTCTTGTTGACGATGAAACACAGAAATTGCATCCGAATTTAATACAAAAGGCTCAATGCCGACATAAGTACAAGAGGACTGACGCTCTAACTTTCTATGATTTGAACCTCTCCTGCGAAACCAGTTTTAGATTCCGTTGCCTCACTTCAGGTTTACAGTATCCCTTGGACCTTCTAATTGACGATGAAACACAGAAATTGCATCCAAATTTAATACAAAAGGCACACTGCCGACTTAAGTACAAGAGGACTGGCGCTCTAACTTTCTATGATTTGAACCTCTCCTGTGAGTCCAGTTTTAGATTCCGTTGCTTCAATTCAGGTTTACTGTATCCCTTGGACCTTCTTATTGACGATGAAACACAGAAATTGCATCCAAATTTAATACAAACGTCACAATGCCGACTTAAGTACAAGAGGACTGACACTCTAACTTTCTATGATTTGAACCTCTCCTGCGAGTCCAGTTTTAGATTCTGATGCTTCACTTCAGGTTTAGTATATCCCTTGGACCTACTTATTGACGATGAAACACAGAAATTGCATCCGAATTTAATACAAAAGGCACAATGCCGACTTAAGTACAAGAGGACTGACACTCTAACTCTCTATGATTTGAACCTCTCCTGTGAGTTGAGTTTTAGTATCCGATGCTTCACATCAGGTTTACTGTATCCCTTGGACCTTCTTGTTGACGATGAAAGACAGATATTGCTTCCGAATTTAATACAAAAGGTGCAAAGCCAACATAAGTACAAGAGCACAGAAATAGCATCCGAATTTAATACAAAAGGCACAATGCCGACTTAAGTACAAGAGGACTGACACTCTAACTTTCTATGATTTGAACCTCTCCTGTGAGTCCAGTTTTAGATACCGATGCTTCACTTCAGGTTTCCTTTATACCTTGGACCTTCTTATTGACGGCTAAACACAGAAATTGTATCCGAATTTAATACAAAAGGCACAATGCCGACTTAAGTACAAGAGGACTGACACTCTAACTTTCTATGATTTGAACCTCTCCTGTGAGTCCAGTTTTAGATTCCGATGCTACACTTCAGATTTACTGTATCCCTTGGACCTTCTTATTGACGATGAAACACAGAAAATGCATCCGAATTTAATACAAAAGGCTCAATGTCAAAATAAGTACAAGAGGACTGACACTCTAACTTTCTATGATTTGAACCTCTCCTGCGAGTCCAGTTTTAGATTCCGTTGCCTCACTTCAGGTTTACTGTATCCCTTGGACCTTCTTATTGACGATGAAACACAGAAATTGCATCCGAATTTAATACAAAAAGCACACTGCCGACTTAAGTTCAAGTGGACTGACGCTCTAGCTTTCCATGCTTTGAACCTCTTTTGTGACTCCAGTTTTAGATTCCGATGCTTAACTTCAGGTTTACTGTATCCCTTGGACCTTCTTATTGACGATAAAGCACAGAAATTGCATCCGTATTTAGAACAAAAGGCACACTGCCTACTTAACTTCAAGAGGACTGACAATCTAACTTTCTATGGTTTGAACCTCTCCTGTGAGTCCAGTTTCAGATTCCGATGCTTCACATCAGGTTTACTGTATCCCTTGGAACTTCTTGTTGATGGTGAAAGACAGATATTGCATCCGAATTCAATACAAAAGGCGCAATGCCGACTTAAGTACAAGAACACAGAAATAGCATCCGAATTTCATACAAAAGGCACACTGCCGACTTAAGTTCAAGAGGACTGACACTATAACTTTCCATGATTTGAACCTCTCCTGTGAGTCCAGTTTTAGATTCCGATGCTTCACTTCAGGTTTACTGTATCCCTTGGATTTTCTTATTGACGATGAAAACCAGTAATTGCATCCTAATTTAATACAAAAGGCACAATGCCGACTTAAGTACAAGAGGACTGACACTCTAATTTTCTATGATTTGAACCTCTCCTGCGAGTCCAGTTTTAGATTCCGATGCCTCACTTCAGGTTCACTGTATCCCTTGGACTTCCTTGTGACGATGAAACACAGAAATTGCATCCGAATTTAATACAAAAGGCACACTGCCAACGTAAGTTCAAGAGGACTGACACTCTAGCTTTCTATGATTTGAACCTCTCCTGTGAGTCCAGTTTTAGATTCCGATGCTTCACTTCAGGTTTACTGTATTTCTTGGACCTTCTTATTGACGAAGAAACACAGAAATTGCATCCGAATTTAATACAAAAGGCACAAGGCCGACTTAAGTGCAAGAGGACAGACACTCTAACGTTCTATGATTTGAACCCCTCATGTGAGTCCAGTTTTAGATTCCGATGCTTCACTTCACGTTTACTGTATCCCTTGGACCTTCTGATTGACGATGAAACACAGAAATTGCATCCCAATTTAATACAAAAGGCACGATGCCGACCTATGTACAAGAGGACTGACACTCTAACTATCTATGATTTGAGCCTCTCCTGTGAGTCCAGTTTTAGATTCCGATGCTTAACTTCAGGTGTACTGTATCCCTTGGACCTTCTTATTGACGATGAAACACAGAAATTGCATCCGTTATTAATACAAAAGGCACATTGCCGACTTAAGTACAAGAGGACTGGCACTCTAACTTTGTATGATTTGAACCTCTCCTGTAAGTCCAGTTTTAGATTCCGATGGTACACTTCAGGTTTACTGTGTCCCTAGGACCTTCTTATTGACGATGAAACACAGAAATTGCATCCGTATTTAATACAAAAGGCACAATGCCGACTTAAGTACAAGAACACTGACACTCTATCTTTCTATGATTTGAACCTGTCCTGTGAGTCCAGTTTTAGATTCCGATGCTACACTTCAGGTTTACTCTATCCCTTGGACGTTCTTAATGACGATGAAACACAGAAATTGCATCCGAATTTAATACAAAAGGCACAATGATGACTTAAGTACAAGACGACTGACACTCTAACTCTCTATGATTTGAGCCTCTCCTGTGAGTTGACTTTTAGTTTCCGATGCTTCACATCAGTTTTACTGCATCCCTTGGACCTTCTTGTTGACGATGAAACACAGAAATTGCATCCGAATTTAATACAAAAGGCTCAATGCCGACATAAGTACAAGAGGACTGACGCTCTAACTTTCTATGATTTGAACCTCTCCTGCGAAACCAGTTTTAGATTCCGTTGCCTCACTTCAGGTTTACAGTATCCCTTGGACCTTCTTATTGACGATGAAACACAGAAATTGCATCCAAATTTAATACAAAAGGCACACTGCCGACTTAAGTTCAAGAGGACTGACACTCTAACGTTCTATGACTTGAACCTCTTCTGTGGGTCCAGCTTTAGATTCCGATGCTTCACTTCAGGTTTACTGTATCCCTTGGTCCTTCTTATTGACGATGGAACACAGAAATTGCATCCGAATTTAATACAAAAGGCACAATGCCGACTTAAGTACAAGAGGACTGACACTCTAACTCTCTATGATTTGAACCTCTCCTGTGAGTTGAGTTTTAGTATCCGATGCTTCACATCAGGTTTACTGTATCCCTTGGACCTTCTTGTTGACGATGAAAGACAGATATTGCTTCCGAATTTAATACAAAAGGTGCAAAGCCAACATAAGTACAAGAGCACAGAAATAGCATCCGAATTTAATACAAAAGGCACAATGCCGACTTAAGTACAAGAGGACTGACACTCTAACTTTCTATGATTTGAACCTCTCCTGTGAGTCCAGTTTTAGATACCGATGCTTCACTTCAGGTTTCCTTTATACCTTGGACCTTCTTATTGACGGCTAAACACTGAAATTGTATCCGAATTTAATACAAAAGGCACAATGCCGACTTAAGTACAAGAGGACTGACACTCTAAAATCCTATGATTTGAACCTCTCCTGCTAGTCCAGTTTTAGATTCCGATGCCTCTCTTCAGGTTCACTGTATCCCTTGGATCTTCTTATATACGGTGAAACACAGAAATTGCATCCGAATTTAATACAAAAGGCACACTGCCGACGTAAGTTCAAGAGGACTGACACTCTAACTATCTATGATTTGAACCTCTCCTGTGAGTCCAGTTTTGGATTCCGATGCTTCACTTCTGGTTTACTGTATCCCTTGGACCTTCTTAATGACGATGAAACACGGAAATTGCATCCGAATTTAATACAAAAGGCACAAGGACGACTTAAGTGCAAGAGGACTGACACTCTAACGTTCTATGATTTGAACCTTTCATGTGAGTCCAGTTTTAGATTCCGATGCTTCACTTCAGGTTTACTGTATCCATTGGACCTTCTTATTGACGATGAATCACAGAAATTGCATTCGAATTTAATACAAAAGGCACAATGTCGACTTAAGTACAAGAGGACTGACACTCTAACTTTCTATGTTTTGAACCTCTCCTGTGAGTCCAGTTTTAGATTCTGATGCTTCACTTCAGGTTTAGTATATCCCTTGGACCTTCTTATTGACGATGAAACACAGAAATTGCATCCGAATTTAATACAAAAGGCACAATGCCGACTTAAGTACAAGAGGACTGACACTCTAACTCTCTATGATTTGAACCTCTCCTGTGAGTTGAGTTTTAGTATCCGATGCTTCACATCAGGTTTACTGTATCCCTTGGACCTTCTTGTTGACGATGAAAGACAGATATTGCTTCTGAATTTAATACAAAAGGTGCAAAGCCAACATAAGTACAAGAGCACAGAAATAGCATCCGAATTTAATACAAAAGGCACAATGCCGACTTAAGTACAAGAGGACTGACACTCTAACTTTCTATGATTTGAACCTCTCCTGTGAGTCCAGTTTTAGATTCCGAACTTCAGGTTTACTGTATCCCTTGGACCTTCTTATTGACGATGTAACACAGAAATTGCATCCGAATTTAATACAAATTGCACAATGCCGACATAAGTCCAAAAGGACTGACACTCTAACATTCTATGATATAAACCTCTCCTATGAGTCCAGTTTTAGATAACGATGCTCCACTTCAGGTTTTCTGTATACCTTGGACCTTCTTATTGACGGCTAAACACAGAAATTGTATCCGAATTTAATACAAAAGGCACAATGCCGACTTAAGTACCAGAGGACAGACCCTCTAAATTTCTATGATTTGAACCTCTCCTGTGAGTCCAGTTTTAGATTCCGATGCTTCACTTCAGGTTTACTGTATCCCTTGGACCTTCTTATTGATGATGAAACACAGAAATAGCATCCGAATTTAATACAAAATGCACAATGCCGACTTAAGTACAAGAGGACTGACACTCTAACTTTCTATGATTTGAACCTCTCCTGTGAGTCCAGTTTTAGATTCCGATGCTACACTTCAGATTTACTGTATCCCTTGGACCTTCTTATTGACGATGAAACACAGAAATTGCATCCGAATTTAATACAAAAGGCTCAATGTCTACATAAGTACAAGAGGACTGACACTCTAACTTTCTATGGTTTGAAACTCTCCTGCGAGTCCAGTTTTAGATTCCGTTGCCTCACTTCAGGTTTACTGTATCCCTTGGACCTTCTTATTGACGGTGAAACACAGAAATTGCATCCGAATTTAATACAAAAGGCACACTGCCTACTTAAGTTCAAGAGAACTGACACTCTAACTTTCTATGGTTTGAACCTCTCCTGTGAGTCCAGTTCTAGATTCCGATGCTTCACATCAGGTTTAATGTATCCCTTGGACCTTCTTGTTGACGATGAAAGGCAGATATTGCATCCGAATTCAATACAAAAGGCGCAATGCCGACTTCAGTACAAGAGCACAGAAATAGCATCCGAATTTCATACAAAAGGCACACTGCCGACTTAAGTACAAGAGGACTGACACTCTAAAATCCTATGATTTGAACCTCTCCTGCGAGTCCAGTTTTAGATTCCGATGCCTCTCTTCAGGTTCACTGTATCCCTTGGATCTTCTTATATACGGTGAAACACAGAAATTGCATCCGAATTTAATACAAAATTCACACTGCGGACGTAAGTTCAAGAGGACTGACACTCTAACTATCTATGATTTGAACCTCTCCTGTGAGTCCAGTTTTGGATTCCGATGCTTCACTTCTGGTTTACTGTATCCCTTGGACCTTCTTAATGACGATGAAACACAGAAATTGCATCCGAATTTAATACAAAAGGCACAAGGACGACTTAAGTGCAAGAGGACTGACACTCTAACGTTCTATGATTTGAACCTTTCATGTGAGTCCAGTTTTAGATTCCGATGCTTCACTTCAGGTTTACTGTATCCCTTGGACCTTCTGATTGACGATGAAACACAGAAATTGCATTCCAATTCAATACAAAAAGCACAATGCCGACCTAAGTACAAGAGGACTGACATTCTAACTTTCTATGATTTGACCCTCTCCTGTGAGTCCAGTTTTAGATTCCGATGCTTAACTTCAGGTTTACTGTATCCCTTGGACCTTCTTATTGACGATGAAACACAGATATTGCTTCCGAATTCAATACAAAAGGTGCAATGCCGACTTAAGTACAAGAGCACAGAAATAGCATCCGAATTTAATACAAAAGGCACAATGCCGACTTAAGTACAAGAGGACTGACACTCTAACTTTCTATGAACTGAACCTCTCCTATGACTCCAGTTTTAGATTCCGATGCCTCACGTCAGGTTTACTGTATCCCTTGGACCTTCTTATTGACGATGAAACACAGAAATTGCTTCCGAATTTAATACAAAAGGCACACTGCTGACTTAAGTACAAGAGGACTGACACTCTAACTTTCCATGATTTGAACATCTCCTGCGAGTTCAGTTTTAGATTCCAATGCCTCACTTCAGGTTTACTGTATCCCTTGGACCTTCTCATTGACGATGAGACACAGAAATTGCATCCGAATTTAATAGAAAAGGCACACTGCCGTTTAAGTTCAAGAGGACTGACACTCTAACATTCTATGATTCGGACCTCTCCTGTGAGTCCAGTTTTAGATTCCGATGCTTCACTTCAGGTTTACAGTATCCCTTGGACCTTCTTATTGACGATGAAACACAGAAATCGCATCCGAATTTAATACAAAAGGCACAATACCGACTTAAGTACAAGAGGACTGACACTCTAACTTTCTATGATTTGAACCTCTCCTGTGAGTACAGATTTAGATTCCGATGCTTCACTTCAGGTTTACTGTATCCCTTGGAACTTCTTATTGACGATGAAACACAGTAATTGCATTCGAATTTAAAACAAAAGGCACAAGGCCGACTTAAGCGAAAGAGGACTGACACTCTAACGTTCTATGATTTGGACCTCACATTTGAGTCCAGTTTTAGATTCCGATGCTTCACTTCAGGTTTACTGTATCCCTTGGACCTTCTGATTGACGATGAAACACAGAAATTAAATCCGAATTTAATACAAAAGGCACAATGCCGACCTAAGTACAAGAGGACTGACATTCTAACTTTCTATGATTTCAACCTCTTCTGTGAGTCCAGTTTTAGATTCCGATGCATAACTTCAGGTGTACTGTATCCCTTGGACCTTCTTATTGACGATGAAACACAGAAATTGCATCCGAATTTAATGCAAAAGGCACAATGCCGACTTAAGTACAAGAGGACTGACACTCTAACTTTGTATGGTTTGAAACTCTCATGTAAGTCCAGTTTTAGATTCCGATGCTTCACTTCAGGTTTACGGTATCCCTAGGACCTCCTTATTGACGATGAAACACAGAAATAGCATCCGAATTTAATACAAAGGGCACAATGCCGACTTAAGTGCAAGAGGAATGACACTCTAACTTTCTTTGATTTGAACCTCATCTGTGAGTCCAGTTTTAGATTCCGATGCTACACTTCAGGTTTACTGTATCCCTTGAAGCTTCTTATTGACGATGAAACACAGAAATTGCATCCGAATTTAATACAAAAGGCACAATGCCGACTTAAGTACAAGAGGACTGACACTCTAACTTTCTATGATTTGAACCTCTCCTGTGAGTCCAGTTTCAGATTCCGATGCTACACTTCAGGTTTACGGTATCCCTTGGACCTTGTTATTGACGATGAAACACAAAATTGCATCCGAATTTAATACAAAAGGCACAATGCCGACTTATGTACAAGAGGACTGACACTCTAACTATCTATGATTTGAACCTCTCCTGTGAGTCCAGTTTTAGATTCTGATGCTTCACTTCAGGTTTACTGCACCCCTTGGAACTTCTTATTGACGATGAAACACAGAAATTGCATCCGAGTTTAATACAAAAGTCACAATGCCGACTTAAGTGCAAGAGGACTGACACTCTAACTTTCTATGATTTGAACCCCTCCAGTGAGTCCAGGTTTAGATTCCGATGCTTCACTTCAGGTTTACTGTATCCCTCGGACCTTCTTATTGACGATGAAACACAGAAATTGCATCCGAATTTAATACAGAAGGCACAATGCCGACTTAAGTACAAAAGGACTGACACTCTAACTTTCTATGATTTGAACCTCTCCTGTAAGTCCAGTTTTAGATTCTGATGCTTCACTTCAAGTTTACTGTATCCCCTGGTCCTTCTTATTGACAATGAAACACAGAAATCGCATCCGAATTTAATACAAAAGGCACAATACCGGCTTAAGTCCAAGAGGACTGACACTTTAACTATCTATGATTCGAACCACTCCTGTGAGTCCAGTTTTAGATTCCGATCCTTCACTTCATGTTTACTTTATCCCTTGGTTCATCTTATAGACGATGAAACACAGAAATTGCATCCGAATTTAATACAAAAGGCACAATGCCGTCATAAGTACAAGAGGACTGACACTCTAACTTTCTATGATTTGAACCTCTCCTGTGAGTCCAGTTTTAGATTCCGATGCTTCACTTCAGGTTTACTGTATCCCTTGGACCTTCTTATTGACGATGAAACACAAAATTGCATCCAAATTTATTACAAAATGCACAATCCCGACTTAAGTACAAGAGGACTTACACTCTAACTTTCTATGATTTATACTTCTCGCGTGAGTCCAGTTTTAGATTGCGATGCTACACTTCAGGTTTACGGTATCCCTTGGACCTTGTTATTGACGATGAAACACAAAATTGCATCCGAATTTAATACAAAAGGCACAATGCCGACTTAAGTACAAGAGGACTGACACTCTAACTATCTATGATTTGAACCTCTCCTGTGAGTCCAGTTTTAGATTCTGATGCTTCACTTAAGGTTTACTGTACCCCTCAGACCTTCTTATGACGATGAAACACAGAAATTGCATCCGAGTTTAATACAAAAGTCACAATGCCGACTTAAGTACAGGAGGGCTGACACTCTAAATTTCTATGATTTGAACCTCTCCTGTGAGTCCAGTTTTAGATTCCGATATTTCAGTTCAGGTTCACTGTATCCCTTGGACCTTCTTATTGACGATGAAACATAGAAATTGCATCCGAATTTAATACAAAAGGCACAATGCCGATTTAAGTACAAGAGGACTGACACTCTAACTTTCTATGATTTGAACCTGTCCTGTGAGTCCAGTTTTAGATTCCGATGCTTCACTTCACGTTTACTGTATATCTCGGACCTTCTTATAGACGATGAAACACAGAAATTGCTTCCGAATTTAATACAAAAGACACAATGCCGACTTAAGTACAAAAGGACTGACACTCTAACTTTCTATAAATTGAACCTCTCCTGTTACTCCAGTTTTAGATTCCGATGCTTCACTTCAGGTTTACTGTATCCCCTGGACCTTCTTATTGACGATGAAACACAAAATTGCATCCGAATTTAATACAAAAGGCACAATGCCGACTTAAGTACAAGAGGACTGACACTCTAACTATCTATGATTTGAACCTCTCCTGTGAGTCCAGTTTTAGATTCTGATGCTTCACTTAAGGTTTACTGTACCCCTCAGACCTTCTTATGACGATGAAACACAGAAATTGCATCCGAGTTTAATACAAAAGTCACAATGCCGACTTAAGTACAGGAGGACTGACACTCTAAATTTCTATGATTTCAACCTCTCCTGTGAGTCCAGTTTTAGATTCCGATATTTCAGTTCAGGTTCACTGTATCCCTTGGACCTTCTTATTGACGATGAAACACAGAAATTGCATCCGAATTTAATACAAAAGAAACAGTGCCGTCTTAAGTTCATGAGGACAGACACTCTAACTTTCTATGATTTGAACCTCTCCTGTGAGTAGAGGTTTAGATTCCGATGCTTCACTTCAGGTTTACTGTATCCCTTGGACCTTCTTATTGACGAGAAACACAGAAATTGCATCCGAATTTAATACAAAAGGCACAATGCCGTCTTAAGTTTGAGAGGACTGACACTCTAACTTTCTATGATTTGATCCTCTCCTGTGAGTCCAGTTTTAGATTCCGATGCTTCACTTCAGGTTTACTGTATCCCTTGGACCTTCTGATTGACGATGAAACACAGAAATTGCATTCCAATTCAATACAAAAAGCACAATGCCGACCTAAGTACAAGAGGACTGACATTCTAACTTTCTATGATTTGACCCTCTCCTGTGAGTCCAGTTTTAGATTCCGATGCTTAACTTCAGGTTTACTGTATCCCTTGGACCTTCTTATTGACGATGAAACACAGATATTGCTTCCGAATTCAATACAAAAGGTGCAATGCCGACTTAAGTACAAGAGCACAGAAATAGCATCCGAATTTAATACAAAAGGCACAATGCCGACTTAAGTACAAGAGGACTGACACTCTAACTTTCTATGAACTGAACCTCTCCTATGACTCCAGTTTTAGATTCCGATGCCTCACGTCAGGTTTACTGTATCCCTTGGACCTTCTTATTGACGATGAAACACAAAAATTGCTTCCGAATTTAATACAAAAGGCACACTGCTGACTTAAGTACAAGAGGACTGACACTCTAACTTTCCATGATTTGAACATCTCCTGCGAGTCCAGTTTTAGATTCCAATGCCTCACTTCAGGTTTACTGTATCCCTTGGACCTTCTCATTGACGATGAGACACAGAAATTGCATCCGAATTTAATAGAAAAGGCACACTGCCGTTTAAGTTCAAGAGTACTGACACTCTAACATTCTATGATTCGGACCTCTCCTGTGAGTCCAGTTTTAGATTCCGATGCTTCACTTCAGGTTTACAGTATCCCTTGGACCTTCTTATTGACGATGAAACACAGAAATCGCATCCGAATTTAATACAAAAGGCACAATACCGACTTAAGTACAAGAGGACTGACACTCTAACTTTCTATGATTTGAACCTCTCCTGTGAGTACAGATTTAGATTCCGATGCTTCACTTCAGGTTTACTGTATCCCTTGGAACTTCTTATTGACGATGAAACACAGTAATTGCATTCGAATTTAAAACAAAAGGCACAAGGCCGACTTAAGCGAAAGAGGACTGACACTCTAACGTTCTATGATTTGGACCTCACATTTGAGTCCAGTTTTAGATTCCGATGCTTCACTTCAGGTTTACTGTATCCCTTGGACCTTCTGATTGACGATGAAACACAGAAATTAAATCCGAATTTAATACAAAAGGCACAATGCCGACCTAAGTACAAGAGGACTGACATTCTAACTTTCTATGATTTCAACCTCTTCTGTGAGTCCAGTTTTAGATTCCGATGCATAACTTCAGGTGTACTGTATCCCTTGGACCTTCTTATTGACGATGAAACACAGAAATTGCATCCGAATTTAATGCAAAAGGCACAATGCCGACTTAAGTACAAGAGGACTGACACTCTAACTTTGTATGGTTTGAAACTCTCATGTAAGTCCAGTTTTAGATTCCGATGCTTCACTTCAGGTTTACGGTATCCCTAGGACCTCCTTATTGACGATGAAACACAGAAATAGCATCCGAATTTAATACAAAGGGCACAATGCCGACTTAAGTGCAAGAGGAATGACACTCTAACTTTCTTTGATTTGAACCTCATCTGTGAGTCCAGTTTTAGATTCCGATGCTACACTTCAGGTTTACTGTATCCCTTGAAGCTTCTTATTGACGATGAAACACAGAAATTGCATCCGAATTTAATACAAAAGGCACAATGCCGACTTAAGTACAAGAGGACTGACACTCTAACTTTCTATGATTTGAACCTCTCCTGTGAGTCCAGTTTCAGATTCCGATGCTACACTTCAGGTTTACGGTATCCCTTGGACCTTGTTATTGACGATGAAACACAAAATTGCATCCGAATTTAATACAAAAGGCACAATGCCGACTTATGTACAAGAGGACTGACACTCTAACTATCTATGATTTGAACCTCTCCTGTGAGTCCAGTTTTAGATTCTGATGCTTCACTTCAGGTTTACTGCACCCCTTGGAACTTCTTATTGACGATGAAACACAGAAATTGCATCCGAGTTTAATACAAAAGTCACAATGCCGACTTAAGTGCAAGAGGACTGACACTCTAACTTTCTATGATTTGAACCCCTCCTGTGAGTCCAGTTTTAAATTCCGATGCTTCACTTCAGGTTTACTGTATGCCTTGGATCTTCTTATTGACGATGAAACACAGAAATTGCATCCGAATTTAATACAAAAGACACAATGCCGTCTAAAGTACAAGAGGACTGACACTCTAACTTTCTATGATTTGAACCTCTCCAGTGAGTCCAGGTTTAGATTCCGATGCTTCACTTCAGGTTTACTGTATCCCTCGGACCTTTTTATTGACGATGAAACACAGAAATTGCATCCGAATTTAATACAGAAGGCACAATGCCGACTTAAGTACAAAAGGACTGACACTCTAACTTTCTATGATTTGAACCTCTCCTGTAAGTCCAGTTTTAGATTCTGATGCTTCACTTCAAGTTTACTGTATCCCCTGGTCCTTCTTATTGACAATGAAACACAGAAATCGCATCCGAATTTAATACAAAAGGCACAATACCGGCTTAAGTCCAAGAGGACTGACACTTTAACTATCTATGATTCGAACCACTCCTGTGAGTCCAGTTTTAGATTCCGATCCTTCACTTCATGTTTACTTTATCCCTTGGTTCATCTTATAGACGATGAAACACAGAAATTGCATCCGAATTTAATACAAAAGGCACAATGCCGTCATAAGTACAAGAGGACTGACACTCTAACTTTCTATGATTTGAACCTCTCCTGTGAGTCCAGTTTTAGATTCCGATGCTTCACTTCAGGTTTACTGTATCCCTTGGACCTTCTTATTGACGATGAAACACAAAATTGCATCCAAATTTATTACAAAATGCACAATCCCGACTTAAGTACAAGAGGACTTACACTCTAACTTTCTATGATTTATACTTCTCGCGTGAGTCCAGTTTTAGATTGCGATGCTACACTTCAGGTTTACGGTATCCCTTGGACCTTGTTATTGACGATGAAACACAAAATTGCATCCGAATTTAATACAAAAGGCACAATGCCGACTTAAGTACAAGAGGACTGACACTCTAACTATCTATGATTTGAACCTCTCCTGTGAGTCCAGTTTTAGATTCTGATGCTTCACTTAAGGTTTACTGTACCCCTCAGACCTTCTTATGACGATGAAACACAGAAATTGCATCCGAGTTTAATACAAAAGTCACAATGCCGACTTAAGTACAGGAGGACTGACACTCTAAATTTCTATGATTTGAACCTCTCCTGTGAGTCCAGTTTTAGATTCCGATATTTCAGTTCAGGTTCACTGTATCCCTTGGACCTTCTTATTGACGATGAAACATAGAAATTGCAACCGAATTTAATACAAAAGGCACAATGCCGATTTAAGTACAAGAGGACTGACACTCTAACTTTCTATGATTTGAACCTGTCCTGTGAGTCCAGTTTTAGATTCCGATGCTTCACTTCACGTTTACTGTATATCTCGGACCTTCTTATAGACGATGAAACACAGAAATTGCTTCCGAATTTAATACAAAAGACACAATGCCGACTTAAGTACAAAAGGACTGACACTCTAACTTTCTATAAATTGAACCTCTCCTGTTACTCCAGTTTTAGATTCCGATGCTTCACTTCAGGTTTACTGTATCCCCTGGACCTTCTTATTGACGATGAAACACAAAATTGCATCCGAATTTAATACAAAAGGCACAATGCCGACTTAAGTACAAGAGGACTGACACTCTAACTATCTATGATTTGAACCTCTCCTGTGAGTCCAGTTTTAGATTCTGATGCTTCACTTAAGGTTTACTGTACCCCTCAGACCTTCTTATGACGATGAAACACAGAAATTGCATCCGAGTTTAATACAAAAGTCACAATGCCGACTTAAGTACAGGAGGACTGACACTCTAAATTTCTATGATTTCAACCTCTCCTGTGAGTCCAGTTTTAGATTCCGATATTTCAGTTCAGGTTCACTGTATCCCTTGGACCTTCTTATTGACGATGAAACACAGAAATTGCATCCGAATTTAATACAAAAGAAACAGTGCCGTCTTAAGTTCATGAGGACAGACACTCTAACTTTCTATGATTTGAACCTCTCCTGTGAGTAGAGGTTTAGATTCCGATGCTTCACTTCAGGTTTACTGTATCCCTTGGACCTTCTTATTGACGAGAAACACAGAAATTGCATCCGAATTTAATACAAAAGGCACAATGCCGTCTTAAGTTTGAGAGGACTGACACTCTAACTTTCTATGATTTGATCCTCTCCTGTGAGTCCAGTTTTAGATTCCGATGCTTCACTTCAGGTTTACTGTATCCCTTGGACCTTCTTATTGACGATGAAACATAGAAATTGCATCCGAATTTAATACAAAAGGCACAATGCCGATTTAAGTACAAGAGGACTGACACTCTAACTTTCTATGATTTGAACCTGTCCTGTGAGTCCAGTTTTAGATTCCGATGCTTCACTTCACGTTTACTGTATATCTCGGACCTTCTTATAGACGATGAAACACAGAAATTGCTTCCGAATTTAATACAAAAGACACAATGCCGACTTAAGTACAAAAGGACTGACACTCTAACTTTCTATAAATTGAACCTCTCCTGTTACTCCAGTTTTAGATTCCGATGCTTCACTTCAGGTTTACTGTATCCCCTGGACCTTCTTATTGACGATGAAACACAGGAATTGCATCCGAATTTAATACAAAAGGCACAATGCCGACTTAAGTACAAGAGGACTGACACTTTAATTTTTTTATGATTTGAACCACTCCTGTGAGTCCACTTTAGATTCCGATCCTACACTTCAGGTTTACTTATCCCTTGGATCTTCTTATAGACGATGAAACACAGAAATTGCATCCGAATTTAATACAAAAGGCACAATGCCGACTTAAGTACAAGAGGACTGACACTCTAACTTTCTATGATTTGAACCTCTCCTGTGAGTCCAGTTTTAGATTCCGATGCTTCACTTCAGGCTTATTGTATCCCCTGGACCTTCTTATTGACGTTGAAACACAGAAATTGCATCCGAATTTAATACAAAAGGCACAATGCCGACTTAAGTACAAGAGGACTGACACTTTAACTTTCTATGATTTGAACAACTCCTGCGAGTCCGGTTTAGATTCCGATCCTTCACTTCAGGTTTACTTTATCCCTTGGATCTTCTTATAGACGATGAAACACAGAAATTGCATCCGAATTTAATACAAAAAGCACAATGTCGACATAAGTACAAGTGGACTGACACTCTAACTTTCTATGATTTGATCCTCTCCTGTGAGTCCAGTTTTAGATTCCGATGCTTCACTTCAGGTTTACTGTATCCCTTGGATCTTCTTATTGACGATGAAACACAGAAATTGCATCCGAATTTAATACAAAAGTCACAATGCCGACTAAATTACAAGATGACTGACCCTCTAACTTTCTATGATTTGAACCTAAACTGTGAGTCCAGGTTTAGATTCCGATGCTTCACTTCAGGTTTACTGTATCCCTTGGACCTTCTTATTGACGATGAAACACAGAAATTGCATCCGAATTTAATACAAAAGGCACAATGCCGACTTAAGTACAAGAGGACTGACACTCTAACTTTCTATGATTTGAACATCTCCTGTGAGACCAGTTTTAGATTCCGATGCTTCACTTCAGGTTTACTATATCCCTTATACCCTCTTATTGACGATGAAACACAGAAATAGCATCCGAATTTAATACAAAAGGCACAATGCCGACTTAAAAACAAGAGCACTGACACTCTAACTTTCTATGACTTGAACCTCTCCTGTGAGACCTGTTTTAGATTCCGATGCTTCAGTTCATGTTTACTGTATCCCTTATACCCTCACATTGACGATGAAACACAGAAATTGCATCCGAATTTAATACAAAAGGCACAATGCCGACTTAAGTACAAGAGGACTGACACTCTAACTTCCTATGATTTGAACCTCTCCTGTGAGTCCAATTTTAGATTCCGATGCTACACTTCAGGTTTACGGTATCCCTTGGACCTTGTTATTGACGATGAAACACAAAATTGCATCCGAATTTAATACAAAAGTCACAATGCCGACTAAAGTACAAGAGGACTGACACTCTAACTTTCTATGATTTGAACCACTCCTGAGAGTCCAGGTTTAGATTCCGATGCTTCACTTCAGGTTTACTGTATCCCTCGGACCTTCTTATAGACGATGAAACACAGAAATAGCATCCGAATTTAATACAAAAGGCACAATGCCGACTTAAGTACAAGAGGACCGACACTCTAACTTTCTATGATTTGAACCTCTCCTGTGAGTCCAGTTTTAGATTCCGATGCTTCACTTCAGGTTTACTGTATCCCCTGGTCCTTCTTATTGACGATGAAACACAGAAATTGCATCCGAATTTAATACAAAAGGCACAATGCCGACTTAAGTACAAGAGGACTGAGACTCTAACTTTCTATGATTTGAACCTCTCCTGTGAGTCCAGTTTTAGATTCCGATGCTTCACTTCAGGTTTACTGTATCCCTTGGACCTTCTTATTGACGATGAAAAACAAAATTGCATCAGAATTTAATACAAAATGCACAATCCCGACTTAAGTACAAGAGGACTTACACTCTAACTTTCTATGATTTATACCTCTCCTGTGAGTCCTGTTTTAAATTCCGATGCTTCACTTCAGGTTTACTGTATCCCTTGGATCTTCTTATTGACGATGAAGCACAGAAATTGCATCCGAATTTAATACAAAAGTCACAAAGCCGACTACAGTACAAGGGGACTGACACTCTAACTTTCTATGATTTGTACCTCTCCTGTGAGTCCAGGTTTAGATTCCAATGCTTCACTTTAGGTTTACTGTATCCCTTGGACATTCTTATTGTCGAGAAACACAAAAATTGCATCCGAATTTAATACAAAAGGCATAATGCCGACTTAAGTAAAAGAGGAGTGTCACTCTAACATTCTATGATTTGAACCTCTCCTGTGAGTCCAGTTTTAGATTCCGATATATCAGTTCAGGTATACTTTATCCCTAGGACCTTCTTATTGACGATGAAACACAGAAATTGCATCCGAATTTACTACAAAAGGCACAATGCCGTCTTAAGTTCAAGAGGACTGACACTCTAACTTTCTTTGATTTCAACTTCTCCTGTGAGTCCAGTTTTAGATTCCGATGCTTCACTTCAGGTTTACTGTATCCCCTGGTCCTTCTTATTGACGATGGAACACAGAAATTGCATCCGAATTTAATACAAAAGGCACAATGCCGACTTAAGTACAAGAGGACAGACACTTTAATTTTCTATGATTCGAACCACTCCTGTGAGTCCAGTTTTAGATTCCGATCCTACACTTCAGGTTTACTTTATCCCTTGGATCTTCTTATAGACGATGAAACACAGAAATTGCATCCGAATTTAATACAAAAAGCACAATGTCGACATAAGTACAAGTGGACTGACACTCTAACTTTCTATGATTTGATCCTCTCCTGTGAGTCCAGTTTTAGATTCCGATGCTTCACTTCAGGTTTACTGTATCCCTTGGATCTTCTTATTGACGATGAAACACAGAAATAGCATCCGAATTTAATACAAAAGTCACAATGCCGACTAAATTACAAGATGACTGACCCTCTAACTTTCTATGATTTGAACCTAAACTGTGAGTCCAGGTTTAGATTCCGATGCTTCACTTCAGGTTTACTGTATCCCTTGGACCTTCTTATTGACGATGAAACACAGAAATAGCATCCGAATTTAATACAAAAGGCACAATGCCGACTTAAGTACAAGAGGACTGACACTCTAACTTTCTATGATTTGAACATCTCCTGTGAGACCAGTTTTAGATTCCGATGCTTCACTTCAGGTTTACTATATCCCTTATACCCTCTTATTGACGATGAAACACAGAAATAGCATCCGAATTTAATACAAAAGGCACAATGCCGACTTAAAAACAAGAGCACTGACACTCTAACTTTCTATGACTTGAACCTCTCCTGTGAGACCTGTTTTAGATTCCGATGCTTCACTTCATGTTTACTGTATCCCTTATACCCTCACATTGACGATGAAACACAGAAATTGCATCCGAATTTAATACAAAAGGCACAATGCCGACTTAAGTACAAGAGGACTGACACTCTAACTTCCTATGATTTGAACCTCTCCTGTGAGTACAATTTCAGATTCCGATGCTACACTTCAGGTTTACGGTATCCCTTGGACCTTGTTATTGACGATGAAACACAAAATTGCATCCGAATTTAATACAAAAGTCACAATGCCGACTAAAGTACAAGAGGACTGACACTCTAACTTTCTATGATTTGAACCACTCCTGAGAGTCCAGGTTTAGATTCCGATGCTTCACTTCAGGTTTACTGTATCCCTCGGACCTTCTTATAGACGATGAAACACAGAAATAGCATCCGAATTTAATACAAAAGGCACAATGCCGACTTAAGTACAAGAGGACCGACACTCTAACTTTCTATGATTTGAACCTCTCCTGTGAGTCCAGTTTTAGATTCCGATGCTTCACTTCAGGTTTACTGTATCCCCTGGTCCTTCTTATTGACGATGAAACACAGAAATTGCATCCGAATTTAATACAAAAGGCACAATGCCGACTTAAGTACAAGAGGACTGAGACTCTAACTTTCTATGATTTGAACCTCTCCTGTGAGTCCAGTTTTAGATTCCGATGCTTCACTTCAGGTTTACTGTATCCCTTGGACCTTCTTATTGACGATGAAACACAAAATTGCATCCGAATTTAATACAAAATGCACAATCCCGACTTAAGTACAAGAGGACTTACACTCTAACTTTCAATGATTTATACCTCTCCTGTGAGTCCTGTTTTAAATTCCGATGCTTCACTTCAGGTTTACTGTTTCCCTTGGATCTTCTTATTGACGATGAAGCACAGAAATTGCATCCGAATTTAATACAAAAGTCACAATGCCGACAACAGTACAAGGGGACTGACACTCTAACTTTCTATGATTTGTACCTCTCCTGTGAGTCCAGGTTTAGATTCCAATGCTTCACTTTAGGTTTACTGTATCCCTTGGACATTCTTATTGACGAGAAACACAAAAATTGCATCCGAATTTAATACAAAAGGCATAATGCCGACTTAAGTAAAGGAGGAGTGTCACTCTAACATTCTATGATTTGAACCTCTCCTGTGAGTCCAGTTTTAGATTCCGATATATCAGTTCAGGTATACTTTATCCCTAGGACCTTCTTATTGACGATGAAATACAGAAATTGCATCCGAATTTACTACAAAAGGCACAATGCCGTCTTAAGTTCAAGAGGACTGACACTCTAACTTTCTTTGATTTCAACCTCTCCTGTGAGTCCAGTTTTAGATTCCGATGCTTCACTTCAGGTTTACTATATCCCTTGGACCTTCTTATTGACGATGAAACATAGAAATTGCATCCGAATTTAATACAAAAGGCACAATGCCGATTTAAGTACAAGAGGACTGACACTCTAAATTTCTATGATTTGAACCTCTCCTGTGAGTCCAGTTTTAGATTCCGATGCTTCACTTCAGGTTTACTGTATCCCTCGGACCTTCTTATAGACGATGAAACACAGAAATTGCATCCGAATTTAATACAAAATGCACACTGCCGACTTATGTCCAAGGGGACTGACACTCTAACTTTCTATGATTTATACCTCTCCTGTGAGTCCAGTTTTAGATTCCGATGCTTCACTTCAGGTTTACTGTATCCCCTGGTCCTTCTTATTGACGATGGAACACAGAAATTGCATCCGAATTTAATACAAAAGGCACAATGCCGACTTAAGTACAAGAGGACAGACACTTTAATTTTCTATGATTCGAACCACTCCTGTGAGTCCAGTTTTAGATTTCGATCCTACACTTCAGGTTTACTTTATCCCTTGGATCCTCTTATAGACGATGAAACACAGAAATTGCATCCGAATTTAATACAAAAGGCACAATGCCGACTTAAGTACAAGAGGACTGAGACTCTAACTTTCTATGATTTGAACCTCTCCTGTGAGTCCAGTTTTAGATTCCGATGCTTCACTTCAGGTTTACTGTATCCCTTGGACCTTCTTATTGACGATGAAACACAAAATTGCATCCGAATTTAATACAAAATGCACAATCCCGACTTAAGTACAAGAGGACTTACACTCTAACTTTCAATGATTTATACCTCTCCTGTGAGTCCTGTTTTAAATTCCGATGCTTCACTTCAGGTTTACTGTTTCCCTTGGATCTTCTTATTGACGATGAAGCACAGAAATTGCATCCGAATTTAATACAAAAGTCACAATGCCGTCAACAGTACAAGGGGACTGACACTCTAACTTTCTATGATTTGTACCTCTCCTGTGAGTCCAGGTTTAGATTCCAATGCTTCACTTTAGGTTTACTGTATCCCTTGGACATTCTTATTGACGAGAAACACAGAAATTGCATCCGAATTTAATACAAAAGGCACAATGCCGACTTAAGTAGAAGAGGAGTGTCACTCTAACATTCTATGATTTGAGCCTCTCCTGTGAGTCCAGTTTTAGATTCCGATATTTCAGTTCAAGTATACTTTATCCCTAGGACCTTCTTATTGACGATGAAACACAGAAATTGCATCCGAATTTACTACAAAAGGCACAATGCCGTCTTAAGTTCAAGAGGACTGACACTCTAACTTTCTTTGATTTGAACCTTTCCTGTGAGTCCAGTTTTAGATTCCGATGCTTCACTTCAGGTTTACTGTATCCCTTGGACCTTGTTATTGACGATGAAACATAGAAATTGCATCCGAATTTAATACAAAAGGCACAATGCCGATTTAAGTACAAGAGGACTGACACTCTAACTTTCTATGATTTGAACCTCTCCTGTGAGTCCAGTTTTAGATTCCGATGCTTCACTTCAGGTTTACTGTATCCCTCGGACCTTCTTATTGACGATGAAACACAGAAATTGCATCCGAATTTAATACAAAATGCACAATGCCGACTTAAGTCCAAGAGGACTGACACTCTAACTTTCTATGATTTATACCTCTCCTGTGAGCCCAGTTTTAGATTCTGATGCTTCACTTCAGGTTTACTGTATCCCTTGGACCTTCTTATAGACGATGGAACACAGAAATTGCATCCGAATCTAATACAAAAGGCACAATGCCGACTTAAGTACAAGAGGACTGACACTCTAACTTTCTATGATTTGAACCTCTCTTGTCAGTCCAGTTTTAGATTCTGATGCTTCACTTTAGGTTTACTGCATCCCTTGGACCTTCTTATTGGCGATGAAACACAGAAATTGCATCCGAATTTAATACAAAAGGCACAATGCCGACTTAAGAACAAGGGGACTGACACACTAACTTTCTATGATTTGAAATTCTCCTGTGGGTCCAGTTTTGGATTCCGATGCGTCACTTCAGGTTTACTGTATCCCTTGGACCTTCTTATTGACGATGAAACACAGAAATTGCATCCGAATTTAATACAAAAGGCACAATTCCGACTTAGGTATAAGAGGACTGAGACTCTAACTTTCTATGATTTGAACCTCTCCTGTGAGTTTAGTTTTAGATTCCGATGCTTCCCTTCAGGTTTACTGTATCCCTTAGAGCTTCTTAAAGACGACAAAACACAGAAATTGCATCCGAATTTAATACAAAAGGCACAATGCCGACTTAAGTACAAGAGGACTGACACTTTAACTTTCTATGATTTGAACCTCTCCTGTGAGTCCAGTTTTAAATTTCGATGCTTCACTTCAGGTTTACTGTATCCCTTGGACCGTCTTATTGACGATGAAACACAGAAATTGCATTCGAGTTTTATACAATAGGCACAATGCCCACTTAAGTACAAGAGGACTGACACTCTAACTTTCTATGATTTGAACTTCTCCTGTGAGTCCAGTTTCAGATTCCGATGCTACACTTCAGGTTTACTGTTTCTTTTGGACCTTCTTATAGATGATGGAACACAGAAATTGCATCCGAATCTAGTAAAAAAGGCACAATGCCGACTTAAGTACAAGAGGATTGACACTCTAACTTTCTATGATTTGAACCTCTCCTGTCAGTCCAGTTTTAGATTCCGATGCTTCACTTCAGGTTTACTGCATCCCTTGGACCTTCTTATTGGCGATGAAACACAGAAATTGCATCCGAATTTAATACAAAAGGCACAATGCCGACTTAAGAACAAGGGGACTGACACACTAACTTTCTATGAATTGAAATTCTCCTGTGGGTCCAGTTTTGGATTCCGATGCGTCACTTCAGGTTTACTGTATCCCTTGGACCTTCTTATTGACGATGAAACACAGAAATTGCATCCGAATTTAATACAAAATGCACAATGCCGACTTAGGTATAAGAGGACTGAGACTCTAACTTTCTATGATTTGAACCTCTCCTGTGAGTTTAGTTTTAGATTCCGATGCTTCCCTTCAGGTTTACTGTACCCGTCAGACCTTCTTATTGACGATGAAACACAGAAATTGCATCCGAGTTTAATACAAAAGTCACAATGCCGACTTAAGTACAGGAGGACTGACACTCTAACTTTCTATGATTTTAACCTCTCCTGTGAGTCCAGTTTTAGATTCCGATGCTTCACTTCAGGTTTACTGTATCCCTCGGACCTTCTTTTAGACGATGAAACACAGAAATTGCAACCCAATTTAATACAAAAAGCACAATGCCGACTTAAGTACAAGAGGACTGACACTCTAACTTTCTATGATTTGAACCTCTCCTGTGAGTCCAGTTTTAGATTCCGATCCTTCACTTCAGGTTTACTGTATCCCTTGGACCTTCTTATTGACGATGAAACACAGAAATTGCATCCGAATTTAATACAAAAGACACAATGAAGACTTAAGTACAAGAGGACTGACACTTTAACTTTCTATGATTTGAACCACTCCTGTGAGTTGAGTTTTAGATTCCGATGCTTCACTTCAGGTTTACTTTATCCCTTGGATCTTCTTATAGACGATGAAACACAGAAATTGCATCCGAATTTAATACAAAAGGCACAATGCCGACTTAAGTACGAGAGGACTGACACTCTAACTTTCTATGATTTGAACCTCTCCTGTGAGACCAGTTTCAGATTCCGATGCTTCACTTCAGGTTTACTGTATCCCTTGGACCTTCTTATTGACGATGAAACACAAAATTGCATCCAAATTTAATACAAAATGCACAATGCTCACTTAAGCCCAAGAGGACTGACAATCTAACTTTCTATGATTTATACCTCTCGTGTGAGTCCAGTTTTAGATTGCGATGCTACACATCAGGTTTACGGTATCCCTTGGACCTTGTTATTGACGATGAAACACAAAATTGCATCCGAATTTAATACAAAAGACACAATGAAGACTTAAGTACAAGAGGACTGACACTTTAACTTTCTATGATTTGAACCACTCCTGTGAGTTGAGTTTTAGATTCCGATGCTTCACTTCAGGTTTACTTTATCCCTTGGATCTTCTTATAGACGATGAAACACAGAAATTGCATCCGAATTTAATACAAAAGGCACAATGCCGACTTATGTACAAGAGGACTGACACTCTAACTATCTATGATTTGAACCTCTCCTGTGAGTCCAGTTTTAGATTCTGATCCTTCACTTCAGGTTTACTGTACCCCTCAGACCTTGTTATTCACGATGAAACACAGAAATTGCATCCGAGTTTAATACAAAAGTCACAATGCCGACTTAAGTACAGGAGGACTGACACTCTAACTTTCTATGATTTGAACCTCTCCTGTGAGTCCAGTTTTAGATTCCGATATTTCAGTTCAGGTTCACTGTATCCCTTGGACCTTCTTATTGACGATGAAACACAGAAATTGCATCCGAATTTAATACAAAAGGCACAATGCCGTCTTAAGTTCAAGAGGACAGACACTCTAACTTTCTATGATTTCAACCTCTCCTGTGAGTCCAGTTTTAGATTCCGATGCTTCACTTCAGGTTTACTGTATCCCTCGGACCTTCTTATGGACGATGAAACACAGAAATTGCATTCGAATTTAATACAAAAGGCACAATGCCGACTTAAGTACAAGAGGACTGACACTGTAACTTTCTATGATTTGAACCTCTTCTGTGAGTCCAGTTTTACATTCCGATGCTTCACTTTCGGTTTACAGTATACCTTGGACCTTCTTATTGACGATGAAACACAGAAATCGCATCCGAATTTAATACAAAAGGCACAATGCTGACTTAAGTACAAGAGGACTGACAGTCTAACTTTCTATGATTTGAACCTCTCCTGTGAGTCCAGTTTCAGATTCCGATGCTCACTTCAGGTTTACTGTATCCCTTGGACCTTCTTATTGACGATGAAACACAAATTTTCATCCGAATTTAATACAAAAGGAACAATGCCGACTTAAGTACAAGAGGACTGACACTCTAACTATCTATGATTTGAACCTCTCCTGTGAGTCCAGTTTTAGATTCCGATATTTCAGTTCAGGTTCACTGTATCCCTTGGACCTTCTTATTGACGATGAAACACAGAAATTGCATCCGAATTTAATACAAAAGGCACAATGCCGTCTTAACTTTGAGAGGACTGACACTCTAAATTTTAATGATTTGATCCTGTCCTGTGAGTCCAGTTTTAGATTCCGATGCTTCACTTCAGGTTTACTGTATCCCTTGGACCTTCTTATTGACGATGAAACATAGAAATTGCATCCGAATTTAATACAAAAGGCACAATGCCGATTTAAGTACTAGAGGACTGACACTCTAACTTTCTATGATTTGAACCTCTCCTGTGAGTCCAGTTTTAGATTCCGATGCTTCACTTCACGTTTACTGTATCCCTCGGACCTTCTTATAGACGATGAAACGCAGAAATTGCATCCGAATTTAATACAAAAGGCACAATGCCGAAATAAGTACAAGAGGACTGACACTCTTACTTTCTATTATTTGAACCTCTCCTGTTAGTCCAGTTTTAGATTCCGATGCTTCACTTCAGGTTTACTGTATCCCCTGGACCTTCTTATTGACGATGAAACACAGCAATTGCATCCGAATTTAATACAAACGGCACAATGCCGACTTAAGTACAAGAGGACTGACACTTTATTTTTCTATGATTTGAACCACTCCTGTGAGTCCAGTTTAGATTCCGATCCTACACTTCAGGTTTACTTTATCCCTTGGATCTTCTTATTGACGATGAAACACAGAAATTGCATCCGAATTTAATACAAAAGGCACAATGCCGACTTAAGTACAAGAGGACTGACACTCTAACTTTCTATGATTTGAACTTCTCCCGTGAGTCCAGTTTTAGATTCCGATGCTTCACTTCAGGCTTATTGTATCCCCTGGACCTTCTTATTGACGATTAAACACAGAAATTGCATCCGAATTTAATACAAAAGGCACAATGCCGACTTAAGTACAAGAGGACTGACACTTTAACTTTCTATGATTTGAACCACTCCTGTGAGTCCAGTTTCGATTCCGATCCTTCACTTCAGGTTTACTTTATCCCTTGGATCTTCTTATAGACGATGAAACACAGAAATTGCATCCGAATTTAATACAAAAAGCACAATGTCGACATAAGTACAAGAGGACTGACACTCAAACTTTCTATGATTTGAACCTCTCCTGTGAGTCCAGTTTTAGATTCTGATGCTTCACTTCAGGTTTACTGTATCCCTTGGATCTTCTTATTGACGAGGAAACACAGAAATTGCATCCGAATTTAATGCAAAAGTCACAATGCCGACTAAAGTACAAGATGACTGACCCTCTAACTTTCTATGATTTGAACCTAAACTGTGAGTCCAGGTTTAGATTCCGATGCTTCATTTCAGGTTTACTGTATCCCTTGGACCTTCTTATTGACGATGAAACACAGAAATAGCATCCGAATTTAATACAAAAGGCACAATGCCGACATAAGTACAAGAGGACTGACACTCTAACTTTCTATGGTTTGAACCTCTCCTGTGAGACCAGTTTTAGATTCCGATGCTTCACTTCAGGTTTACTATATCCCTTATACCCTCTTATTGACGATGAAACACAGAAATAGCATCCGAATTTAATACAAATGGCACAATGCCGACTTAAAAACAAGAGGACTGACACTCTAACTTTCTATGACTTGAACCTCTCCTGTGAGACCTGTTTTAGATCCCGATGCTTCACTTCATGTTTACTGTATCCCTTATACCCTCTTATTGACGATGAAACACAGAAATTGCATCCGAATTTAATACAAAAGGCACAATGCCGACTTAAGTACAAGAGGACTTACACTATAACTTCCTATGATTTGAACCTCTCCTGTGAGTCCAGTTTTAGATTCCGATGCTACACTTCAGGTTTACGGTATCCCTTGGACCTTGTTATTGACGATGAAACACAAAATTGCATCCGAATTTAATACAAAAGTCACAATGCCGACTAAAGTACAAGAGGACAGACACTCTAACTTTCTATGATTTGAACCACTCCTGTGAGTCCAGGTTTAGATTCCATTGCTTCACTTCAGGTTTACTGTATCCGTCGGACCTTCTTATAGACGATGAAACACAGAAATAGCATCCGAATTTAATACAAAAGGCACAATGCCGACTTAAGTACAAGAGGACCGACACTCTAACTTTCTATGATTTGAACCTCTCCTGTGAGTCCAGTTTTAGATTCCGATGCTTCACTTCAGGTTTACTGTATCCCCTGGTCCTTCTTATTGACGATGGAACACAGAAATTGCATCCGAATTTAATACAAAAGGCACAATGCCGACTTAAGTACAAGAGGACAGACACTTTAACTTTCTATGATTCGAACCACTCCTGTGAGTCCAGTTTTAGATTCCGATCCTACACTTCAGGTTTACTTTATCCCTTGGATCCTCTTATAGACGATGAAACACAGAAATTGCATCCGAATTCAATACAAAAGGCACAATGCCGACTTAAGTATAAGAGGACTGACACTCTAACTTTCTATGATTTGAACCTCTCCTGTGAGTCCAGTTTTAGATTCCGATGCTTCACTTCAGGTTTACTGTATCCCTTGGACCCTCGTATTGACGATGAATCACAAAATTGCATCCGAATTTAATACAAAATACACAATCCCGACTTAAGTACAAGAGGACTTACACTCTAACTTTCTATGATTTATACCTCTCCTGTGAGTCCTGTTTTAAATTCCGATGCTTCACTTCAGGTTTACTGTATCCCTTGGATCTTCTTATTGACGATGAAGCACAGAAATTGCATCCGAATTTAATACAAAAGTCACAATGCCGACTACAGTACAAGGGGACTGACACTCTAACTTTCTATGATTTGTACTTCTCCTGTGAGTCCAGGTCTAGATTCCAATGCTTCACTTTAGGTTTACTGTATCCCTTGGACATTCTTATTGACGAGAAACACAGAAATTGCATCCGAATTTAATACAAAAGGCACAATGCGGTCTTAAGTTCAAGAGGACAGACACTCTAACTTTCTATGATTTCAACCTCTCCTGTGAGTCCAGTTTTAGATTCCGATGCTTCACTTCAGGTTTACTGTATCCCTTGGACATTCTTATTGACGATGAAACATAGAAATTGCATCCGAATTTAATACAAAGGGAACAATGCCGATTTAAGTACAAGAGGACTGACACTCATACTTTCTATGATTTGAACCTCTCCTGTGAGTCCATTTTTAGATTCCGATGCTTCACTTCAGGTTTACTGTATCCCTCGGACCTTCTTATAGACGATGAAACACAGAAATTGCATCCGAATTTAATACAAAAGGCACAATGCCGACTTAAGTACAAGAGGACTGACACTGTAACTTTCTATGATTTGAACCTCTTCTGTGAGTCCAGTTTTACATTCCGATCCTTCACTTTAGGTTTACAGTATCCCTTGGACCTTCTTATTGACGATGAAACACAGAAATTGCATCCGAATTTAATACAAAAGGCACAATGCTGACTTAAGTACAAGAGGACTGACAGTCTAACTTTCTATGATTTGAACCTCTCCTGTGAGTCCAGTTTCAGATTCCGATGCTCACTTCAGGTTTACTGTATCCCTTGGACCTTCTTATTGACGATGAAACACAAATTTTCATCCGAATTTAATACAAAAGGAACAATGCCGACTTAAGTACAAGAGGACTGACACTCTAACTATCTATGATTTGAACATCTCCTGTGAGTCCAGTTTTAGATTCCGATATTTCAGTTCAGGTTCACTGTATCCGTTGGACCTTCTATTGACGATGAAACACAGAAATTGCATCCGAATGTAATACAAAAGGCACAATGAGGTCTTAACTTTGAGAGGACTGACACTCTAACTTCCTATGATTTGATCCTGTCCTGTGAGTCCAGTTTTAGATTCCGATGCTTCACTTCAGGTTTACTGTATCCCTTGGACCTTCTCATTGACGATGAAACATAGAAATTGCATCCGAATTTAATACAAAAGGCACAATGCCGATTTAAGTACAAGAGGACTGACACTCTAACTTTCTATGATTTGAACCTCTCCTGTGAGTCCAGTTTTAGATTCCGATGCTTCACTTCACGTTTACTGTATCCCTCGGACCTTCTTATAGACGATGAAACACAGAAATTGCATCCGAATTTAATACAAAAGGCACAATGCCGACTTAAGTACAAGAGGACTGACACTCTAACTTTCTATAATTTGAACCTCTCCTGTTAGTCCAGTTTTAGATTCCGATGCTTCACTTCAGGTTTACTGTATCCCCTGGACCTTCTTATTGACGATGAAACACAGCAATTGCATCCGAATTTAATACAAAAATCACAATGCCGACTTAAGTACAAGAGGACTGACACTTTATTTTTCTATGATTTGAACCACTCCTGTGAGTCCAGTTTAGATTCCGATCCTACACTTCAGGTTTACTTTATCCCTTGGATCTTCTTATAGACGATGAAACACAGAAATTGCATCCGAATTTAATACAAAAGGCACAATGCCGACTTAAGTACAAGAGGACTGACACTCTAACTTTCTATGATTTGAACCTCTCCTGTGAGTCCAGTTTTAGATTCCGATGCTTCACTTCAGGCTTATTGTATCCCCTGGACCTTCTTATTGACGATGAAACACAGAAATTGCATCCGAATTTAATACAAAAGGCACAATGCCGACTTAAGTACAAGAGGACTGACACTTTAACTTTCTATGATTTGAACCACTCCTGTGAGTCCAGTTTAGATTCCGAACCTTCACTTCAGGTTTACTTTATCCCTTGGATCTTCTTATAGACGATGAAACACAGAAATTGCATCCGAATTTAATACAAAAAGCACAGTGTCGACATAAGTACAAGAGGACTGACACTCAAACTTTCTATGATTTGAACCTCTCCTGTGAGTCCAGTTTTAGATTCTGATGCTTCACTTCAGGTTTACTGTATCCCTTGGATCTTCTTATTGACGAGGAAACACAGAAATTGCATCCGAATTTAATGCAAAAGTCACAATGCCGACTAAAGTACAAGATGACTGACCCTCTAACTTTCTATGATTTGAACCTAAACTGTGAGTCCAGTTTTAGATTCTGATGCTTCACTTCAGGTTTACTGTATCCCTTGGATCTTCTTATTGACGAGGAAACACAGAAATTGCATCCGAATTTAATGCAAAAGTCACAATGCCGACTAAAGTACAAGATGACTGACCCTCTAACTTTCTATGATTTGAACCTAAACTGTGAGTCCAGGTTTAGATTCCGATGCTTCATTTCAGGTTTACTGTATCCCTTGGACCTTCTTATTGACGATGAAACACAGAAATAGCATCCGAATTTAATACAAAAGGCACAATGCCGACATAAGTACAAGAGGACTGACACTCTAACTTTCTATGGTTTGAACCTCTCCTGTGAGACCAGTTTTAGATTCCGATGCTTCACTTCAGGTTTACTATATCCCTTATACCCTCTTATTGACGATGAAACACAGAAATAGCATCCGAATTTAATACAAATGGCACAATGCCGACTTAAAAACAAGAGGACTGACACTCTAACTTTCTATGACTTGAACCTCTCCTGTGAGACCTGTTTTAGATCCCGATGCTTCACTTCATGTTTACTGTATCCCTTATACCCTCTTATTGACGATGAAACACAGAAATTGCATCCGAATTTAATACAAAAGGCACAATGCCGACTTAAGTACAAGAGGACTTACACTATAACTTCCTATGATTTGAACCTCTCCTGTGAGTCCAGTTTTAGATTCCGATGCTACACTTCAGGTTTACGGTATCCCTTGGACCTTGTTATTGACGATGAAACACAAAATTGCATCCGAATTTAATACAAAAGTCACAATGCCGACTAAAGTACAAGAGGACAGACACTCTAACTTTCTGTGATTTGAACCACTCCTGTGAGTCCAGGTTTAGATTCCATTGCTTCACTTCAGGTTTACTGTATCCCTCGGACCTTCTTATAGACGATGAAACACAGAAATAGCATCCGAATTTAATACAAAAGGCACAATGCCGACTTAAGTACAAGAGGACCGACACTCTAACTTTCTATGATTTGAACCTCTCCTGTGAGTCCAGTTTTAGATTCCGATGCTTCACTTCAGGTTTACTGTATCCCCTGGTCCTTCTTATTGACGATGGAACACAGAAATTGCATCCGAATTTAATACAAAAGGCACAATGCCGACTTAAGTACAAGAGGACAGACACTTTAACTTTCTATGATTCGAACCACTCCTGTGAGTCCAGTTTTAGATTCCGATCCTACACTTCAGGTTTACTTTATCCCTTGGATCCTCTTATAGACGATGAAACACAGAAATTGCATCCGAATTTAATACAAAAGGCACAATGCCGACTTAAGTATAAGAGGACTGACACTCTAACTTTCTATGATTTGAACCTCTCCTGTGAGTCCAGTTTTAGATTCCGATGCTTCACTTCAGGTTTACTGTATCCCTTGGACCTTCGTATTGACGATGAATCACAAAATTGCATCCGAATTTAATACAAAATACACAATCCCGACTTAAGTACAAGAGGACTTACACTCTAACTTTCTATGATTTATACCTCTCCTGTGAGTCCTGTTTTAAATTCCGATGCTTCACTTCAGGTTTACTGTATCCCTTGGATCTTCTTATTGACGATGAAGCACAGAAATTGCATCCGAATTTAATACAAAAGTCACAATGCCGACTACAGTACAAGGGGACTGACACTCTAACTTTCTATGATTTGTACTTCTCCTGTGAGTCCAGGTCTAGATTCCAATGCTTCACTTTAGGTTTACTGTATCCATGGACATTCTTATTGACGAGAAACACAGAAATTGCATCCGAATTTAATACAAAAGGCACAATGCGGTCTTAAGTTCAAGAGGACAGACACTCTAACTTTCTATGATTTCAACCTCTCCTGTGAGTCCAGTTTTAGATTCCGATGCTTCACTTCAGGTTTACTGTATCCCTTGGACATTCTTATTGACGATGAAACATAGAAATTGCATCCGAATTTAATACAAAGGGAACAATGCCGATTTAAGTACAAGAGGACTGACACTCATACTTTCTATGATTTGAACCTCTCCTGTGAGTCCATTTTTAGATTCCGATGCTTCACTTCAGGTTTACTGTATCCCTCGGACCTTCTTATAGACGATGAAACACAGAAATTGCATCCGAATTTAATACAAAAGGCACAATGCCGACTTAAGTACAAGAGGACTGACACTGTAACTTTCTATGATTTGAACCTCTTCTGTGAGTCCAGTTTTACATTCCGATGCTTCACTTTAGGTTTACAGTATCCCTTGGACCTTCTTATTGACGATGAAACACAGAAATTGCATCCGAATTTAATACAAAAGGCACAATGCTGACTTAAGTACAAGAGGACTGACAGTCTAACTTTCTATGATTTGAACCTCTCCTGTGAGTCCAGTTTCAGATTCCGATGCTCACTTCAGGTTTACTGTATCCCTTGGACCTTCTAATTGACGATGAAACACAAATTTTCATCCGAATTTAATACAAAAGGAACAATGCCGACTTAAGTACAAGAGGACTGACACTCTAACTATCTATGATTTGAACATCTCCTTAAGTCCAGTTTTAGATTCCGATATTTCAGTTCAGGTTCACTGTATCCCTTGGACCTTCTATTGACGATGAAACACAGAAATTGCATCCGAATTTAATACAAAAGGCACAATGCCGTCTTAACTTTGAGAGGACTGACACTCTAACTTTCTATAATTTGATCCTGTCCTGTGAGTCCAGTTTTAGATTCCAATGCTTCACTTCAGGTTTACTGTATCCCTTGGACCTTCTTATTGACGATGAAACATAGAAATTGCATCCGAATTTAATACAAAAGGCACAATGCCGATTTAAGTACAAGAGGACTGACACTCTAACTTTCTATGATTTGAACCTCTCCTGTGAGTCCAGTTTTAGATTCCGATGCTTCACTTCACGTTTACTGTATCCCTCGGACCTTCTTATAGACGATGAAACACAGAAATTGCATCCGAATTTAATACAAAAGGCACAATGCCGACTTAAGTACAAGAGGACTGACACTCTAACTTTCTATAATTTGAACCTCTCCTGTTAGTCCAGTTTTAGATTCCGATGCTTCACTTCAGGTTTACTGTATCCCCTGGACCTTCTTATTGACGATGAAACACAGCAATTGCATCCGAATTTAATACAAAAGGCACAATGCCGACTTAAGTACAAGAGGACTGACACTTTATTTTTCTATGATTTGAACCACTCCTGTGAGTCCAGTTTAGATTCCGATCCTACACTTCAGGTTTACTTTATTCCTTGGATCTTCTTATAGACGATGAAACACAGAAATTGCATCCGAATTTAATACAAAAGGCACAATGCCGACTTAAGTACAAGAGGACTGACACTCTAACTTTCTATGATTTGAACCTCTCCTGTGAGTCCAGTTTTAGATTCCGATGCTTCACTTCAGGCTTATTGTATCCCCTGGACCTTCTTATTGACGATGAAACACAGAAATTGCATCCGAATTTAATACAAAAGGCACAATGCCGACTTAAGTACAAGAGGACTGACACTTTAACTTTCTATGATTTGAACCACTCCTGTGAGTCCAGTTTAGATTCCGATCCTTCACTTCAGGTTTACTTTATCCCTTGGATCTTCTTATAGACGATGAAACACAGAAATTGCATCCGAATTTAATACAAAAAGCACAATGTCGACATAAGTACAAGAGGACTGACACTCAAACTTTCTATGATTTGAACCTCTCCTGTGAGTCCAGTTTTAGAATCTGATGCTTCACTTCAGGTTTACTGTATCCCTTGGATCTTCTTATTGACGAGGAAACACAGAAATTGCACCCGAATTTAATGCAAAAGTCACAATGCCGACTAAAGTACTAGATGACTGACCCTCTAACTTTCTATGATTTGAACCTAAACTGTGAGTCCAGGTTTAAATTCCGACGCTTCACTTCAGGTTTACTGTATCCCTTGGACCTTCTTATTGACGATGAAACACAGAAATAGCATCCGAATTTAATACAAAAGGCACAATGCCGACATAAGTACAAGAGGACTGACACTCTAACTTTCTATGGTTTGAACCTCTCCTGTGAGACCAGTTTTAGATTCCGATGCTTCACTTCAGGTTTACTATATCCCTTATACCCTCTTATTGACGATGAAACACAGAAATAGCATCCGAATTTAATACAAAAGGCACAATGCCGACTTAAAAACAAGAGGACTGACACTCTAACTTTCTATGACTTGAACCTCTCCTGTGAGACCTGTTTTAGATTCCGATGCTTCACTTTATGTTTACTGTATCCCTTATACCCTCTTATTGACGATGAAACACAGAAATTGCATCCGAATTTAATACAAAAGGCACAATGCCGACTTAAGTACAAGAGGACTTACACTCTAACTTCCTATGATTTGAACCTCTCCTGTGAGTCCAGTTTTAGATTCCGATGCTACACTTCAGGTTTACGGTATCCCTTGGACCTTGTTATTGACGATGAAACACAAAATTGCATCCGAATTTAATACAAAAGTCACAATGCCGACTAAAGTACAAGAGGACAGACACTCTAACTTTCTATGATTTGAACCACTCCTGTGAGTCCAGGTTTAGATTCCGATGCTTCACCTCAGGTTTACTGTATCCCTCGGACCTTCTTATAGACGATGAAACACAGAAATAGCATCCGAATTTAATACAAAAGGCACAATGCCGACTTAAGTACAAGAGGACCGACACTCTAACTTTCTATGATTTGAACCTCTCCTGTGAGTCCAGTTTTAGATTCCGATGCTTCACTTCAGGTTTACTGTATCCCCTGGTCCTTCTTATTGACGATGGAACACAGAAATTGCATCCGAATTTAATACAAACGGCACAATGCCGACATAAGTACAAGAGGACAGACACTTTAACTTTCTATGATTCGAACCACTCCTGTGAGTCCAGTTTTAGATTCCGATCCTACACTTCAGGTTTACTTTATCCCTTGGATCCTCTTATAGACGATGGAACACAGAAATTGCATCCGAATTTAATACAAAAGGCACAATGCCGACTTAAGTACAAGAGGACTGACACTCTAACTTTCTTTGATTTGAACCTCTCCTGTGAGTCCAGTTTTAGATTCCGATGCTTCACTTCAGGTTTACTGTATCCCTTGGACCTTCTTATTGACGATGAAACACAAAATTGCATCCGAATTTAATACAAAATACACAATCCCGACTTAAGTACAAGAGGACTTACACTCTAACTTTCTATGATTTATACCTCTCCTGTGAGTCCTGTTTTAAATTCCGATGCTTCACTTCAGGTTTACTGTATCCCTTGGATCTTCTTATTGACGATGAGCACAGAAATTGCTTCCGAATTTAATACAAAAGTCACAATGCCGACTACAGTACAAGGGGACTGACACTCTAACTTTCTATGATTTGTACCTCTCCTGTGAGTCCAGGTTTAGATTCCAATGCTTCACTTTAGGTTTACTGTATCCCTTGGACATTCTTATTGACGAGAAACACAGAAATTGCATCCGAATTTAATACAAAAGGCACAATGCCGACTTAAGTAAAAGAGGACTGTCACCCTAACATTCTATGATTTGAACCTCTCCTGTGAGTCCAGTTTTAGATTCCGATATTTCAGTTCAGGTATACTTTATCCCTTGGACCTTCTTATTGACGATGAAACACAGAAATTGCATCCGAATTTACTACAAAAGGCACAATGCCGTCTTAAGTTCAAGAGGACTGACACTCTAACTTTCTTTGATTTGAACCTCTCCTGTGAGTCCAGTTTTAGATTCCGATGCTTCACTTCAGGTTTACTGTATCCCTTGGACCTCCTTATTGACGATGAAACATAGAAATTGCATCCGAATTTAATACAAAAGGCACAATGCCGATTTAAGTACAAGAGGACTGACACTCTAACATTCTATGATTTGAACCTCTCCTGTGAGTCCAGTTTTAGATTCCGATGCTTCACTTCAGGTTTACTGTATCCTTCGGACCTTCTTATAGACGATGAAACACAGAAATTGCATCCGAATTTAATACAAAAGGCACAATGCTGACTTAAGTACAAGGGGACTGACACTCTAACTTTCCATGATTTGAACCTCTCCTGTGAGTCCAGGTTTAGATTCCGATGCTTCACTTCAGGTTTACTGTATCCCTTGGACGTTCATATAGACGATGAAACACAGAAATTGCATCCGAATTTAATACAAAGGCACAATGCCGACTTAAGTGCAAGAGGACTGACACTTTAACTTTCTATGATTTGAACCACTCCTGTGAGTCCAGTTTTAGATTCCGATGCTTCACTTCAGGTTTACTTTATCCCTTGGATCTCCTTATAGACGATGAAACACAGAAATTGCATCCGAATTTAATACAAAAGGCACAATGCCGACTTAAGTACAAGAGGACTGACATTCTAACTTTCTATGATTTGAACCTCTCCTGTGAGTCCAGTTTCAGATTCCGATGCTTCACTTCAGGTTTACTGTATTCCTTGGACCTTCTTATTGACGATGAAACACAAAACTGCATCCGAATTTAATACAAAATGCACAATGCCGACTTAAGTCCAAGAGGACTGACACTCTAACTTTCTATGATTTATACCTCTCCTGTGAGCCCAGTTTTAGATTCTGATGCTTCACTTCAGGTTTACTGTATCCCTTGGACCTTCTTATAGACGATGGAACACAGAAATTGCATCCGAATTTAATACAAAAAGCACAATGCCGACTTAAGTACAAGAGGACTGACACTCTAACTTTCTATGATTTGAACCTCTCCTGTCAGTCCAGTTTTAGATTCCGATGCTTCACTTCAGGTTTACTGCATCCCTTGGACCTTCTTATTGGCGATGAAACACAGAAATTGCATCCGAATTTAATACAAAAGGCACAATGCCGACTTGAGAACAAGGGGACTGACACACTAACTTTCTATGATTTGAAATTCTCCTGTGGGTCCAGTTTTGTATTCCGATGCGTCACTTCAGGTTTACTGTATCCCTTGCACCTTCTTATTCACGATGAAACACAGAAATTGCATCCGAATTTAATACAAAAGGCACAATGCCGACTTAGGTATAAGAGGACTGAGACTCTAACTTTCTATGATCTGAACCTCTCCTGTGAGTTTAGTTTTAGATTCCGATGCTTCCCTTCAGGATTACTGTATCCCTTAGACCTTCTTAAAGACGACAAAACACAGAAATTGCATCCGAATTTAATACAAAAGGCACAATGCCGACTTAAGTACAAGAGGACTGACACTTTAACTTTCTATGAATGGAACCTCTCCTGTGAGTCCAGTTTTAAATTTCGATGCTTCACTTCAGGTTTACTGTATCCCTTGGACCTTCTTATTGACGATGAAACACAGAAATTGCATTCGAATTTAATACAATAAGCACAATGCCGACTCAAGTACAAGAGGACTGACACTCTAACTTTCTATGATTTGAACTTCTCCTGTGAGTCCAGTTTCAGATTCCGATGCTTCATTTCAGGTTTACTGTATTCCTTGGACCTTCTTATTGACGATGAAACACAAAATTGCATCCGAATTTAATATAAAATTCACAATGCCGACTTAAGTGCAAGAGGACTGATACTCTATTTTTCTATGATTTGAACCTCTCCTGTGAGTCCAGTTTTAGATTCCGATGCTTCACTTCAGGTTTACTGTATCTTTTGGACCTTCTTATAGACGATGGAACACAGAAATTGCATCCGAATCTAATACAAAAGCCACAATGCCGACTGAAGTACAAGAGGACTGACACTCTAACTTTCTATGATTTGAACCTCTCCTGTCAGTCCAGTTTTAGATTCCGATGCTTCACTTCAGGTTTACTGCATCCCTTGGACCTTCTTATTGGCGATGAAACACAGAAATTGCATCCGAATTTAGTACAAAAGGCACAATGCCGACTTAAGAACAAGGGGACTGACACTCTAACTTTCTATGATTTGAACTTCTCCTGTGGGTCCAGTTTTGGATTCCGATGCGTCACTTCAGGTTTACTGTATCCCTTGGACCTTCTTATTGACGATGAAACACAGAAATTGCATCCGAATTTAATACAAAAGGCACAATGCCGACTTAGGTATAAGAGGACTGAGACTCTAACTTTCTATGATTTGAACCTCTCCTGTGAGTTTAGTTTTAGATTCCGATGCTTCCCTTCAGGTTTACTGTATCCCTTGGACCTTCTTATTGATGATGAAACACAGAAATTGCATTCGAATTTAATACAATAGGCACAATGCCGACTTAAGTACAAGAGGACTGACACTCTAACTTTCTATGATTTGAACCTGTCCTGTGAGTCCAGTTTTAGATACCGATGCTTCACTTCAGGTTTACTGTATCCCTTTCACCTTCTTATTGACGATGAAACACAGAAATTGCATCCGAATTTAATACAAAAGTCACAATGTCGACTTAAGTACAAGAGGACTGACACTTTATTTTTCTATGACTTGAACCACTCCTGTGAGTCCAGTTTAGATTCCGATCCTACACTTCAGGTTTACTTTATCCCTTGGATCTTCGTATAGACGATGAAACACAGAAATTGCATCCGAATTTAATACAAAAGGCACAATGCCGACTTAAGTACAAGAGGACTGACACTCTAAATTTCTATGATTTGAACCTCTCCTGTGAGTCCAGTTTTCGATTCTGATGCTTCACTTCAGGTTTACTGTATCCCTTGGATCTTCTTTTTGACGATGAAACACAGAAATTGCATCCGAATTTAATACAAAAGACACAATGCCGACTAAAGTACAAGATGACTGACCCTCTAACTTTCTATGATTTGAACCTAAACTGTGAGTCCAGGTTTAGATTCCGATGCTTCACTTCAGGTTTACTGTATCCCTTGACCTTCTTATTGACGATGAAACACAGAATTAGCATCCGAATTTAATACAAAAGGCACAATGCCGACTTAAGTACAAGAGGACTGACACTCTAACTTTCTATGATTTGAACCTCTCCTGTGAGACCAGTTTTAGATTCCGATGCTTCACTTCAGGTTTACTATATCCCTTATACCCTCTTATTGACGATGAAACACAGAAATAGCATCCGAATTTAATACAAAAGGCACAATACCGACTTAAAAATAAGAGGACTGACACTCTAACATTCTATGATATGAACCTCTCCTGTGAGACCTGTTTTAGATTCCGATGCTTCACTTCATGTTTACTGTATCCCTTGTACCCTCTTATTGACGATGAAACACAGAAATTGCATCCGAATTTAATACAAAAGGCACAATGCCGACTTAAGTACAAGAGGACTTACACTCTAACTTCCTATGATTTGAACCTTTCCTGTGAGTCCAGTTTTAGATTCCGATGCTACACTTCAGGTTTACGGTATCCCTTGGACCTTGTTATTGACGATGAAACACAAAATTGCATCCGAATTTAATACAAAAGTCACAATGCTGACTAAAGTACAAGAGGACTGACACTCTAACTTTCTATGATTTGAACCACTCCTGTGAGGCCAGGTTTAGTTTCCGATGCTTCACTTCAGGTTTACTGTATCCCTCGGACCTTCTTATAGACGACGAAACACAGAAATAGCATCCGAATTTAATACAAAACGCACAATGCCGACTTAAGTACAAGAGGACCGACACTCTAACTTTCTATGATTTGAACCTCTCCTGTGAGTCCAGTTTTAGATTCCGATGCTTCACTTCAGGTTTACTGTATCCCCTGGTCCTTCTTATTGACGATGGAACACAGAAATTGCATCCGAATTTAATACAAAAGGCACAATGCCGACTTAAGTACAAGAGGACAGACACTTTAACTTTCTATGATTCGAACCACTCCTGTGAGTCCAGTTTTAGATTCCGATCCTACACTTCAGGTTTACTTTATCCCTTGGATCCTCTTATAGACGATGAAACACAGAAATTGCATCCGAATTTAATACAAAATGCACAATGCCGACTTAAGTACAAGAGGACTGACACTCTAACTTTCTATGATTTGAACCTCTCCTGTGAGTCCAGTTTTAGATTCCGATATTTCAGTTCAGGTATACTTTATCCCTTGACCATCTTATTGACGATGAAACACAGAAATTGCATCCGAATTTACTACAAAAGGCACAATGCCGTCTTATGTTCAAGAGGACTGACACTCTAACTTTCTTTGATTTGAACCTCTCCTGTGAGTCCAGTTTTAGATTCCGATGCTTATCTTCAGGTTTACTGTATCCCTTGGACCTTCTTATTGACGATGAAACATAGAAATTGCATCCGAATTTAATACAAAAGGCACAATGCCGATTTAAGTACAAAAGGACTGACACTCTAACTTTCTATGATTTGAACCTCTCCTGTGAGTCCAGTTTTAGATTCCGATGCTTCACTTCAGGTTTACTGTATCCCTCGGACCTTCTTATAGACGATGAAACACAGAAATTGCATCCGAATTTAATACAAAAGGCACAATGCTGACTTAAGTACAAGAGGACTGACACTCTAACTTTCCATGATTTGAACCTCTCCTGTGAGTCCAGTTTAAGATTCCGATGCTTCACTTCAGGTTTACTGTATCCCTTGGACGTTCATATAGACGATGAAACACAAAACTGCATCCGAATTTAATACAAAATGCTTAATGCCGACTTAAGTCCAAGAGGTCTGACACTCTAACTTTCTATGATTTATACCTCTCCTGTGAGCCCAGTTTTAGATTCTGATGCTTCACTTCAGGTTTACTGTATCCCTTGGACCTTCTTATAGACGATGGAACACAGAAATTGCATCCGAATCTAATACAAAAGGCACAATGCCGACTTAAGTACAAGAGGACTGACACTCTAACTTTCTATGATTTGAACCTCTCCTGTCAGTCCAGTTTTAGATTCCGATGCTTCACTTCAGGTTTACTGCATCCCTTGGACCTTCTTATTGGCGATGAAACACAGAAATTGCATCCGAATTTAATACAAAAGGCACAATGCCGACTTAGGTATAAGAGGAGTGAGACTCTAACTTTCTATGATTTGAACCTCTCCTGTGAGTTTAGTTTTAGATTCCGATGCTTCCCTTCAGGTTTACTGTATCCCTTAGACCTTCTTAAAGACGACAAAACACAGAAATTGCACCCGAATTTAATACAAAAGGCACAATGCCGACTTAAGTACAAGAGGACTGACACTTTAACTTTCTATGATTTGAACCTCTCCTGTGAGTCCAGTTTTAATTTTCGATGCTTCACTTCAGGTTTACTGTATCCCTTGGACCTTCTTATTGACGATGAAACACAGAAATTGCATTCGAATTTAATACAATAAGCACAATGCCGACTTCAGTACAAGAGGACTGACACTCTAACTTTCTATGATTTGAACTTCTCCTGTGAGTCCAGTTTCAGATTCCGATGCTTCACTTCAGGTTTACTGTATTCCTTGGACCTTCTTATTGACGATGAAACACAAAATTGCATCCGAATTTAATACAAAATGCACAATGCCGACTTAAGTGCAAGAGGACTGACACTCTATTTTTCAATGATTTGAACCTCTCCTGTGAGTCCGGTTTTAGATTCCGATGCTTCACTTCAGGTTTACTGTATCTTTTGGACCTTCTTATAGACGATGGAACACAGAAATTGCATCCGAATCTAATACAAAAGCCACAATGCCGACTTAAGTACAAGAGGACTGACACTCTAACTTTCTATGATTTGAACCTCTCCTGTCAGTCCAGTTTTAGATTCCGATGCTTCACTTCAGGTTTACTGCATCCCTTGGACCTTCTTATTGGCGATGAAACACAGAAATTGCATCCGAATTTAATACAAAAGGCACAATGCCGACTTAATAACAAGGGGACTGACACTCTAACTTTCTATGATTTGAACTTCTCCTGTGGGTCCAGTTTTGGATTCCGATGCGTCACTTCAGGTTTACTGTATCCCTTGGACCTTCTTATTGACGATGAAACACAGAAATTGCATCCGAATTTAATACAAAAGGCACAATGCCGACTTAGGTATAAGAGGACTGAGACTCTAACTTTCTATGATTTGAACCTCTCCTGTGAGTTTAGTTTTAGATTCCGATGCTTCCCTTCAGGTTTACTGTATCCCTTAGACCCTCTTAATGACGACAAAACACAGAAATTGCATCCGAATTTAATACAAAAGGCACAATGCCGACTTAAGTACAAGACGACTGACACTTTAACTTTCTATGATTTGAACCTCTCCGTTGAGTCCAGTTTTAAATTTCGATGCTTCACTTCAGGTTTACTGTATCCCTTGGACCTTCTTATTGACGATGAAACACAGAAATTGCATTCGAATTTAATACAATAGGCACAATGCCGACTTAAGTACAACAGGACTGACACTCTAACTTTCTATGATTTGAACCTGTCCTGTGAGTCCAGTTTTAGATACCGATGCTTCACTTCAGGTTTACTGTATCCCTTGGACCTTCTTATTGACGATGAAACACAGAAATTGCATCCGAATTTAATACAAATGGCACAATGCCGACTTAAGTAAAAGAGGACTGACACTCTAACTATCTGTGATTTGAACCTCTCCTGTGAGTCCAGTTTTAAATTCCGATAATTCACTTCAGGTTTACTGTATTCCTTGGACCTTCTTATTGACGATGAAACACAGAAATTGCATCTGAATTTAATACAAAAGGCACAATGCCAACTTAAGTTCAAGAGGACTGACACTCTAACTTTCTATGATTTGGACCACTCCTGTGAGTCCAGTTTTAGATTCCGATGCTTCACTTCTGGTTTACTGTATCCCTTGGACCTTCTTATTGACGATGACAATCAGAAATTGCATCCGAATTTAATAAAAAAGGCACAATGCCGATTTAAGTACAAGTGGACTGACAATCTAACTTTCTATGATTTGAACCTCTCCTGTGAGTCCAGTTTTAGATTCCGATGCTTCACTTCCGGTGTACTGCATCCCTTGGACCTTCTTATAGACGATGAAACACAGAAATTGCATGCGAATCTAATACAGAAGGCACAATGCCGACTTAAGTACAAGAGGCGTGACACTCTAACTTTCCATGATTTGAACCTCTCCTGTGAGTCCAGTTTTAGCTTCCGATATTTCAGTTCAGGTTTACTGTATCCCTTGGACCTTCTTATTGACGATGAAACACAGAAATTGCATCCGAATTTAATACAAAAGGCACAATGCTGACTTAGGTATAAGAGGACTGAGACTCTAACTTTCTATGATTTGAACCTCTCCTGTGAGTTTAGTTTTAGATTCCGATGCTTCACTTCAGGTTTACTGTATCCCTTAGACCTTTTTAATGACGATAAAACGCAGAAATTGCATCCGAATTTAATACAAAAGGCACAATGCCGACTTAAGTACAAGAGGACTGACACTTTAACTTTCTATGATTTGAACCTCTCCTGTGAGTCCAGTTTTAGATTCCGATGCTTCACTTCAGGTTTACTGTATCCCCTGGTCCTTCTTATTGACGATGGAACACAGAAATTGCATCCGAATTCAATACAAAAGGCACAATGCCGACTTAAGTACAAGAGGACAGACACTTTAACTTTCTATGATTCGAACCACTCCTGTGAGTCCAGTTTTAGATTCCGATCCTACACTTCAGGTTTACTTTGTCCCTTGGATCCTCTTATAGACGATGAAACACAGAAATTGCATCCGAATTTAATACAAAATGCACAATGCCGACTTAAGTACAAGAGGACTGACACTCTAACTTTCTATGATTTGAACCTCTCCTGTGAGTCCAGTTTTAGATTCCGATATTTCAGTTCAGGTATACTTTATCCCTTGGACCTTCTTATTGACGATGAAACACAGAAATTGCAACCGAATTTACTACAAAAGGCACAATGCCGTCTTATGTTCAAGAGGACTGACACTCTAACTTTCTTTGATTTGAACCTCTCCTGTGAGTCCAGTTTTAGATTCCGATGCTTCACTTCAGGTTTACTGTATCCCTTGGGCGTTCTTATTCACGATGAAACATAGAAATTGCATCCGAATTTAATACAAAAGGCACAATGCCGATTTAAGTACAAAAGGACTAACACTCTAACTTTCTATGATTTGAACCTCTCCTGTGAGTCCAGTTTTAGATTCCGATGCTTCACTTCAGGTTTACTGTATCCCTCGGACCCTCTTATAGACGATGAAACACAGAAATTGCATCCGAATTTAATACAAAAGGCACAATGCTGACTTAAGTACAAGAGGACTGACACTCTAACTTTCCATGATTTGAACCTCTCCTGTGAGTCCAGTTTTAGATTCCGATGCTTCACTTCAGGTTTACTGTATCCCTTGGACGTTCATATAGACGATGAAACACAAAACTGCATCCGAATTTAATACAAAATGCACAATGCCGACTTAAGTCCAAGGGGACTGACACTCTCACTTTCTATGATTTATACCTCTCCTGTGAGCCCAGTTTTAGATTCTGATGCTTCACTTCAGGTTTACTGTATCCCTTGGACCGTCTTATAGACGATGGAACACAGAAATTGCATCCGAATCTAATACAAAAGGCACAATGCCGACTTAAGTACAAGAGGACTGACACTCTAACTTTCTATGATTTGAACCTCTCCTGTCAGTCCAGTTTTAGATTCCGATGCTTCACTTCAGGTTTACTGCATCCCTTGGACCTTCTTATTGGCGATGAAACACAGAAATTGCATCCGAATTTAATACAAAAGGCACAATGCCGACTTAAGAACAAGGGGACTGACACACTAACTTTCTATGATTTGAAATTCTCCTGTGGGTCCAGTTTTGGATTCCGATGCGTCACTTGAGGTTAACTGTATCCCTTGGACCTTCTTATTGACGATGAAACACAGAAATTGCATCCGAATTTAATACAAAAGGCACAATGCCGACTTAGGTATAAGAGCAGTGAGACTCTAACTTTCTATGATTTGAACCTCTCCTGTGAGTTTAGTTTTAGATTCCGATGCTTCCCTTCAGGTTTACTGTATCCCTTAGACCCTCTTAATGACGACAAAACACAGAAATTGCATCCGAATTTAATACAAAAGGCACAATGCCGACTTAAGTACAAGACGACTGACACTTTAACTTTCTATGATTTGAACCTCTATTGTGAGTCCAGTTTTAAATTTCGATGCTTCACTTCAAGTTTACTGTATCCCTTGGACCTTCTTATTGACGATGAAACACAGAATTTGCATTCGAATTTAATACAATAGGCACAATGCCGACTTAAGTACAACAGGACTGACACTCTAACTTTCTATGATTTGAACCTGTCCTGTGAGTCCAGTTTTAGATACCGATGCTTCACTTCAGGTTTACTGTATCCCTTGGACCTTCTTATTGACGATGAAACACAGAAATTGCATCCGAATTTAATACAAAAGGCACAATGCCGACTTAAGTAAAAGAGGACTGACACTCTAACTATCTGTGATTTGAACCTCTCCTGTGAGTCCAGTTTTAAATTCCGATAATTCACTTCAGGTTTACTGTATTCCTTGGACCTTCTTATTGACGATGAAACACAGAAATTGCATCTGAATTTAATACAAAAGGCACAATGCCGACTTAAGTTCAAGAGGACTGACACTCTAACTTTCTATGATTTGGACCACTCCTGTGAGTCCAGTTTTAGATTCCGATGCGTCACTTCTGGTTTACTCTATCCCTTGGACCTTCTTATTGACGATGACAATCAGAAATTGCATACGAATTTAATAAAAAAGGCACAATGCCGATTTAAGTACAAGTGGACTGACAATCTAACTTTCTATGATTTGAACCTCTCCTGTGAGTCCAGTTTTAGATTCCGATGCTTCACTTCCGGTGTACTGCATCCCTTGGACCTTCTTATAGACGATGAAACACAGAAATTGCATGCGAATCTAATACAGAAGGCACAATGCCGACTTAAGTACAAGAGGCGTGACACTCTAACTTTCCATGATTTGAACCTCTCCTGTGAGTCCAGTTTTAGCTTCCGATATTTCAGTTCAGGTTTACTGTATCCCTTGGACCTTCTTATTGACGATGAAACACAGAAATTGCATCCGAATTTAATACAAAAGGCACAATGCTGACTTAGGTATAAGAGGACTGAGACTCTAACTTTCTATGATTTGAACCTCTCCTGTGAGTTTAGTTTTAGATTCCGATGCTTCACTTCAGGTTTACTGTATCCCTTAGACCTTTTTAATGACGATAAAACGCAGAAATTGCATCCGAATTTAATACAAAAGGCACAATGCCGACTTAAGTACAAGAGGACTGACACTTTAACTTTCTATGATTTGAACCTCTCCTGTGAGTCCAGTTTTGGATTCCGATGCTTCACTTCAGGTTTACTGTATCCCCTGGTCCTTCTTATTGACGATGGAACACAGAAATTGCATCCGAATTTAATACAAAAGGCACATTGCCGACTTAAGTACAAGAGGACAGACACTTTAACTTTCTATGATTCGAACCACTCCTGTGAGTCCAGTTTTAGATTCCGATCCTACACTTCAGGTTTACTTTATCCCTTGGATCCTCTTATAGACGATGAAACACAGAAATTGCATCCGAATTTAATACAAAATGCACAATGCCGACTTAAGTACAAGAGGACTGACACTCTAACTTTCTATGATTTGAACCTCTCCTGTGAGTCCAGTTTTAGATTCCGATATTTCAGTTCAGGTATACTTTATCCCTTGGACCTTCTTATTGACGATGAAACACAGAAATTGCAACCGATTTTACTACAAAAGGCACAATGCCGTCTTATGTTCAAGAGGACTGACACTCTAACTTTCTTTGATTTGAACCTCTCCTGTGAGTCCAGTTTTAGATTCCGATGCTTCACTTCAGGTTTACTGTATCCCTTGGGCGTTCTTATTGACGATGAAACAAAGAAATTGCATCCGAATTTAATACAAAAGGCACAATGCCGATTTAAGTACAAAAGGACTGACACTCTAACTTTCTATGATTTGAACCTCTCCTGTGAGTCCAGTTTTAGATTCCGATGCTTCACTTCAGGTTTACTGTATCCCTCGGACCTTCTTATAGACGATGAAACACAGAAATTGCATCCGAATTTAATACAAAAGGCACAATGCTGACTTAAGTACAAGAGGACTGACACTCTTACTTTCCATGATTTGTACCTCTCCTGTGAGTCCAGTTTTAGATTCCGATGCTTCACTTCAGGTTTACTGTATCCCTTGGACGTTCATATAGACGATGAAACACAAAACTGCATCCGAATTTAATACAAAATGCACAATGCCGACTTAAGTCCGAGAGGACTGACACTCTAACTTTCTATGATTTATACCACTCCTGTGAGCCCAGTTTTAGATTCTGATGCTTCACTTCAGGTTTACTGTATCCCTTGGACCGTCTTATAGACGATGGAACACAGAAATTGCATCCGAATCTAATACAAAAGGCACAATGCCGACTTAAGTACAAGAGGACTGACACTCTAACTTTCTATGATTTGAACCTCTCCTGTCAGTCCAGTTTTAGATTCCGATGCTTCACTTCAGGTTTACTGCATCCCTTGGACCTTCTTATTGGCGATGAAACACAGAAATTGCATCCGAATTTAATACAAAGGGCACAATGCCGACTTAAGAACAAGGGGACTGACACACTAACTTTCTATGATTTGAAATTCTCCTGTGGGTCCAGTTTTGGATTCCGATGCGTCACTTGAGGTTTACTGTATCCCTTGGACCTTCTTATTGACGATAAAACACAGAAATTGCATCCGAATTTAATACAAAAGGCACAATGCCGACTTAGGTATAAGAGGAGTGAGACTCTAACTTTCTATGATTTGAACCTCTCCTGCGAGTTTAGTTTTAGTTTCCGATGCTTCCCTTCAGGTTTACTGTATCCCTTAGACCTTCTTAAAGACGACAAAACACAGAAATTGCACCCGAATTTAATACAAAAGGCACAATGCCGACTTAAGTACAAGAGGACTGACACTTTAACTTTCTATGATTTGAACCTCTCCGGTGAGTCCAGTTTTAAATTTCGATGCTTCACTTCAGGTTTACTGTATACCTTGGACCTTCTTATTGACGATGAAACACAGAAATTGCATTCGAATTTAATACAATAAGCACAATGCCGACTTAAGTACAAGAGGACTGACACTCCAACTTTCTATGATTTGAACTTCTCCTGTGAGTCCAGTTTCAGATTCCGATGCTTCACTTCAGGTTTACTGTATTCCTTGGACCTTCTTATTGACGATGAAACACAAAATTGCATCCGAATTTAATACAAAATGCACAATGCCGACTTAAGTGCAAGAGGACTGACACTCTATTTTTCTATGATTTGAACCTCTCCTGTGAGTCCAGTTTTAGATTCCGATGCTTCACTTCAGGTTTACTGTATCTTTTGGACCTTCTTATAGACGATGGAACACAGAAATTGCATCCGAATCTAATACAAAAGCCACAATGCCGACTTAAGTACAAGAGGACTGACACTCTAACTTTCTATGATTTGAACCTCTCCAGTCAGTCCAGTTTTAGATTCCGATGCTTCACTTCAGGTTTCCTGCATCCCTTGGACCTTCTTATTCGCGATGAAACACAGAAATTGCATCCGAATTTAATACAAAAGGCACAATGCCGACTTAAGAACAAGGGGCTGACACTCTAACTTTCTATGATTTGAACTTCTCCTGCGGGTCCAGTTTTGGATTCCGATGCGTCACTTCAGGTTTACTGTATCCCTTAGACCCTCTTAATGACGACAAAACACAGAAATTGCATCCGAATTTAATACAAAAGGCACAATGCCGACTTAAGTACAAGACGACAGACACTTTAACTGTCTATGATTTGAACCTCTCCTGTGAGTCCAGTTTTAAATTTCGATGCTTCACTTCAGGTTTACTGTATCCCTTGGACCTTCTTATTGACGATGAAACACAGAAATTGCATTCGAATTTAACACAATAGGCACAATGCCGACTTCAGTACCAGAGGACTGACACTCTATCTTTCTATGATTTGAACCTCTCCTGTGAGTCCAGTTTTAGATTCCGATATTTCACTTCAGGTTTACTGTATTCCTTGGACCTTCTTATTGACGATGAAACACAGAAATTGCATCCGAATTTAATACAAAAGGCACAATGCCGACTTACGTTCAAGAGGACTGACACTCGAACTTTCTATGATTTGGACCACTCCTGTGAGTCCAGTTTTAGATTCCGATGCTTCACTTCTGGCTTACTATATTCCTTGGACCTTCTTATTGACGATGAAAATCAGAAATTGCATCCGAATTTAATAAAAAAGGCACAATGCCGATTTAAGTACAAGTTTACTGACACTCTAACTTTCTATGATTTGAACCTCTCCTGTGAGTTCAGTTTTAGATTCCGATGCTTCACTTCCGGTGTACTGCATCCCTTGGACCTTCTTATAGACGATGAAACACAGAAATTGCATCCGAATCTAATACAGGAGGCACAATGCCGACTTAAGTACAAGAGGACTGACACTCTAACTTTCTATGATTTGAACCTCTCCTGTGAGTCCAGTTTTAGTTTCAGATATATCAGTTCAGGTTTACTGTATCCTTTGGACCTTCTTATTGACGATGAAACACGGAAATTGCATCCGAATTTAATACAAAAGGCACAATGCCGTCTTAAGTTCAAGAGGACTGTCTCTCTAACTTTCTATGATTTGAACCTCTCCTGTGAGTCCAGTTTTAGATTCCGATGCTTCACTTCAGGTTAAATGTATCCCTTGGACCTTCTTATTGACGATGAAACATAGAAATTGCATCCGAATATAATACAAACGGCACAATAATGACTTAAGTGCAAGAGGACTGACACTCTAACTTTCTATGATTTGAACCTATCCTGTGAGTCCAGTTTTAGATTCCGATGCTTCACTTCAGGTTACTTTATACCTTGGACCTTCTTATCGACGATGAAACACAGAAATTGCATCTGAATGTAATACAAAAGGCACAATGCCGACTTAAGTACAAGAGGACTGACACTCTAACTTTCTATGATTTGAACCTCTCCTGTGAGACCGGTTACAGATTCCGATGCTACACTTCAGGTTTACTGTATCCCTTGGACGTTCTTATAGTCGATGAAACACAGAAATTGCATCCGAATTTAATACAAAATTCGCAATGCCATCTTAAGTACAAGAGGACTAACACTCTAACTTTCTATGATTTGAACATCTCCTGTGGGTCCAGTTTTAGATTCCGATGCTTCACTTCAGGTTTCCTTTATACCTTGGAACTTCTTATTGGCGATGAAACACAGAAATTGCAATTGAATTTAATACAAAAGGCACAATGCCGACTTAAGTACAAGAGGACTGTCACTCTAAATTTCTATGACTAGAACCTCTCCTGTGAGTCCAGTTTTGGATTCCGATGCTTCACTTCAGGTTTACTGTATCCCTTGGACCTTCTTATTGATGATGAAACAGAGAAATTGATTCCGAATTTAATACAAAAGGCACAATGCCGACTTAAGTACAAGAGGCCTGACACTCTAACTTTCTGTGATTTGAACCTCTCCTGTGAGTTGAGTTTTAGATTCCGATGCTTCACTTCAGGTCTACTGTATCCCTTGGCCCTTCTTATTGACGATGAAACACAGAAATTGCATCCGAATATAATACAAAAGGCACAATGCTGACTTAAGTACAAGAGGACTTACACTCTAACTTTCTGTGATTTGGACCTCACCTGTGAGTCCAGTTTGGATTTCCGATGCTTCACTTCAGGTTATCTACATCCCTTGGACGTACTTATTGACGATGAAACACGGAGATTGCATCTGAATTTAATACAAAATGCACAATGCCGACTTAAGTACAAGAGGACTGACACTCTAACTTTCTATGATTTGAACCTCTCCTGTGAGTACAGTTTTAGATTCCGATGCTTCAATTCAGGTTTACTGTATCCCTTGGACCTTCTTATTGACGATGAAACACAGAAATTGCATCCGAATTTAATACAAAAGGCACAATGCTGACTTAAGTACAAGAGGCCTGACACTCTAACTTTCTATGATTTGAACCTCTCCTGTGAGTTGAGTTTTAGATTCCGAGGCTTCACTTCAGGTCTGCTGTATCCCTTGGACCTTCTTATTGACGATGCGACACAGAAATTGCATCCGAATATAATACAAAAGGCACAATGCTGACTTAGGTACAAGAGGACTGACACTCTAACTTTCTATGACTTGAACCTCTCCTGTCAGTCCAGTTTTAGATTCCGATGCTTCACTTTGGGTTAACTATATCCCTTGGACCTTCCTATTTACGATGAAACACAAAAATTGCACCCGAATTTAATACAAAAGGCACAATGCCGACCTAAGTACAAGTGGACTGACACTCTAACTTTCTATGATTTGAACCTCTCCTGTGAGTCCAGTTGTAGATTCCGGGGCTTCACTTCAGGTTTACTGCATCCCTTGGACCTTCATATAGACGATGAAACACAGAAATTGCATCCGAATTTAATACAAATGGCACAATGCCAACCTAAGTACAAGAGGACTGACACTCTAACTTTCTATGATTTGAATCTCTCCTGTGAGTCCAGTTTTAGATTCCGATGCTTCACTTCAGGTTTACTGTATCCTTCGGACCTTCTTATAGACGATGAAACACAGAAATTGCATCCGAATTTAATACAAAAGGCACAATGCTGACTTAAGTACAAGAGGACTGACACTCTAACTTTCCATGATTTGAACCTCTCCTGTGAGTCCAGGTTTAGATTCCGATGCTTCACTTCAGGTTTACTGTATCCCTTGGACGTTCATATAGACGATGAAACACAGAAATTGCATCCGAATTTAATACAAAGGCACAATGCCGACTTAAGTGCAAGAGGACTGACACTTTAACTTTCTATGATTTGAACCACTCCTGTGAGTCCAGTTTTAGATTCCGATGCTTCACTTCAGGTTTACTTTATCCCTTGGATCTCCTTATAGACGATGAAACACAGAAATTGCATCCGAATTTAATACAAAAGGCATAATGCCGACTAAAGTACAAGAGGACTGACACTCTAACCTTCTATGATTTGAACCTCTCCTGTGAGTCCAGTTTTAGATTCCGATAATTTACTTCAGGTTTACTGTATCCCTTGGACCTTCTTATTGACGATGAAACACATAAATTGCATCCGAATTTCATACAAAAAGCACAATGTCGACTTAAGTACAAGAGGACTGACACTCTAACTTTCTATGATTTGAACCTCTCCTGTGAGTCCAGTTTTAGATTCTGATCCTTCACTTCAGGTTTACTGTATCCCTTGGACCTTCTAATAGACGATGAAACACAGAAATTACATCCGAATTTAATACAAAAGGCACAATGCCGACTTAAGTACAAGAGGACTGACACTCTAAATTTCTATGATTTGAACCTCTCCTGTGAGTCCAGTTTTAGATTCCGATGCTTCACTTTAGACTTATTGTATCCCCTGGACCTTCTTATTGACGATGAAACACAGAAATTGCATCCGAATTTAATACAAATGGCACAATGCCGACTTAAGTACAAGAGGACTGACACTTTAACTTTCTATGATTTGAACCACTCCTGTGAGTCCAGTTTAGATTCCGATCCTTCACTTCAGGTTTACTTTATCCCTTGGATCTTCTTATAGACGATGAAACACAGAAATTGCATCCGAATTTAATACAAAAAGCACAATGTCGACATAAGTACAAGAGGACTGACACTCAAACTGTCTATGATTTGAACCTCTCCTGTGAGTCCAGTTTTCGATTCTGATGCTGCACTTCAGGTTTACTGTATCCCTTGGATCTTCTTTTTGACGATGAAACACAGAAATTGCATCCGAATTTAATACAAAGGTCACAATGCCGACTAAAGTACAAGATGACTGACCCTCTAACTTTCTATGATTTGAACCTAAACTGTGAGTCCAGGTTTAGATTCCGATGCTTCACTTCAGGTTTACTGTATCCCTTGGACCTTCTTATTGACGATGAAACACAGAATTAGCATCCGAATTTAATACAAAAGGCACAATGCCGACTTAAAAACAAGAGGACTGACACTCTAACATTCTATGATATGAACCTCTCCTGTGAGACCTGTTTTAGATTCCGATGCTTCACTTCATGTTTACTGTATCCCTTATACCCTCTTACTGACGATGAAACACAGAAATTGCATCCGAATTTAATACAAAAGGCACAATGCCGACTTAAGTTCAAGAGGACTTACACTCTAACTTCCTATGATTTGAACCTCTCCTGTGAGTCCAGTTTTAGATTCCGATGCTACACTTCAGGTTTACGGTATCCCTTGGACCTTGTTATTGACGATGAAACACAGAATTGCATCCGAATTTAATACAAAAGTCACAATGCCGACTAAAGTACAAGAGGACTGACACTCTAACTTTCTATGATTTGAACCACTCCTGTGAGTCCAGGTTTAGTTTCCGATGCTTCACTTCAGGTTTACTGTATCCCTCGGACCTTCTTATAGACGATGAAACACAGAAATAGCATCCGAATTTAATACAAAACGCACAATGCCGACGTAAGTACAAGTGGACCGACACTCTAACTTTCTATGATTTGAACCTCTCCTGTGAGTCCAGTTTTAGATTCCGATGCTTCACTTCAGGTTTACTGTATCCCCTGGTCCTTCTTATTGACGATGGAACACAGAAATTGCATCCGAATTTAATACAAAAGGCACAATGCCGACTTAAGTACAAGAGGACAGACACTTTAGCTTTCTATGATTCGAACCACTCCTGTGAGTCCAGTTTTAGATTCCGATCCTACACTTCAGGTTTACTTTATCCCATGGATCCTCTTATAGACGATGAAACACAGAAATTGCATTCGAATTTAATACAAAATGCACAATGCCGACTTAAGTACAAGAGGACTGACACTCTAACTTTCTATGATTTGAACCTCTCCTGTGAGTCCAGTTTTAGATTCCGATATTTCAGTTCAGGTATACTTTATCCCTTGGACCATCTTATTGACGATGAAACACAGAAATTGCATCCGAATTTACTACAAAAGGCACAATGCCGTCTTATGTTCAAGAGGACTGACACTCTAACTTTCTTTGATTTGAACCTCTCCTGTGAGTCCAGTTTTAGATTCCGATGCTTCACTTCAGGTTTACTGTATCCCTTGGACCTTCTTATTGACGATGAAACATAAAAATTGCATCCGAATTTAATACAAAAGGCACAATGCCGATTTAAGTACAAAAGGACTGACACTCTAACTTTCTATGATTTGAACCTCTCCTGTGAGTCCAGTTTTAGATTCCGATGCTTCACTTCAGGTTTACTGTATCCCTCGGACCTTCTTATAGACGATGAAACACAGAAATTGCATCCGAATTTAATACAAATGGCACAATGCTGACTTAGGTACAAGAGGACTGACACTCTAACTTTCCATGATTTGAACCTCTCCTGTGAGTCCAGTTTAAGATTCCGATGCTTCACTTCAGGTTTACTGTATCCCTTGGACGTTCATATAGACGATGAAACACAAAACTGCATCCGAATTTAATACAAAATGCACAATGCCGACTTAAGTCCAAGAGGACTGACACTCTAACTTTCTATGATTTATACCTCTCCTGTGAGCCCAGTTTTAGATTCTGATGCTTCACTTCAGGTTTACTGTATCCCTTGGTCCTTCTTATAGACGATGGAACACAGAAATTGCATCCGAATCTAATACAAAAGGCACAATGCCGACTTAAGTACAAGAGGACTGACACTCTAACTTTCTATGATTTGAACCTCTCCTGTCAGTCCAGTTTTAGATTCCGATGCTTCACTTCAGGTTTACTGCATCCCTTGGACCTTCTTATTGGCGATGAAACACAGAAATTGCATCCGAATTTAATACAAAAGGCACAATGCCGACTTAAGAACAAGGGGAGTGACACACTAACTTTCTATGATTTGAAATTCTCCTGTGGGTCCAGTTTTGGATTCCGATGCGTCACTTCAGGTTTACTGTAACCCTTGGACCTTCTTATTGACGATGAAACACAGAAATTGCATCCGAATTTAATACAAAAGGCACAATGCCGACTTAGGTATAAGAGGAGTGAGACTCTAACTTTCTATGATTTGAACCTCTCCTGTGAGTTTAGTTTTAGATTCCGATGCTTCCCTTCAGGTTTACTGTATCCCTTAGACCTTCTTAAAGACGACAAAACACAGAAATTGCACCCGAATTTAATACAAAATGCACAATGCCGACTTAAGTACAAGAGGACTGACACTTTAACTTTCTATGATTTGAACCTCTCCTGTGAGTCCAGTTTTAAATTTCGATGCTTCACTTCAGGTTTACTGTATCCCTTGGACGTTCTTATTGACGATGAAACACAGAAATTGCATTCGAATTTAATACAATAAGCACAATGCCGACTTCAGTACAAGAGGACTGACACTCTAACTTTCTATGATTTGAACTTCTCCTGTGAGTCCAGTTTCAGATTCCGATGCTTCACTTCAGGTTTACTGTATTCCTTGGACCTTCTTATTGACGATGAAACACAAAATTGCATCCGAATTTAATACAAAATGCACAATGCCGACTTAAGTGCAAGAGGACTGACACTCTATTTTTCTATGATTTGAACCTCTCCTGTGAGTCCAGTTTTAGATTCCGATGCTTCACTTCAGGTTTACTGTATCTTTTGGACCTTCTTATAGACGATGGAACACAGAAATTGCATCCGAATCTAATACAAAAGCCACAATGCCGACTTAAGTACAAGAGGACTGACACTCTAACTTTCTATGATTTGAACCTCTCCTGTCAGTCCAGTTTTAGATTCCGATGCTTCACTTCAGGTTTACTGCATCCCTTGGACCTTCTTATTGGCGATGAAACACAGAAATTGCATCCGAATTTAATACAAAAGGCACAATGCCGACTTAAGAACAAGGGGACTGACACTCTAACTTTCTATGATTTGAACTTCTCCTGTGGGTCCAGTTTTGGATTCCGATGCGTCACTTCAGGTTTACTGTATCCCTTGGACCTTCTTATTGACGATGAAACACAGAAATTGCATCCGAATTTAATACAAAAGGCACAATGCCGACTTAGGTATAAGAGGACTGAGACTCTAACTTTCTATGATTTGAACCTCTCCTGTGAACTTAGCTTTAGATTCCGATGCTTCCCTTCAGGTTTACTGTATCCCTTAGACCCTCTTAATGACGACAAAACACAGAAATTGCATCCGAATTTAATACAAAAGGCACAATGCCGACTTAAGTACAAGACGACTGACACTTTAACTTTCTATGATTTGAACCTCTCCTGTGAGTCCAGTTTTAAATTTCGATGCTTCACTTCAGGTTTACTGTATCCCTTGGACCTTCTTATTGACGATGAAACACAGAAATTGCATTCGAATTTAATACAATAGGCACAATGCCGACTTAAGTACAACAGGACTGACACTCTAACTTTCTATGATTTGAACCTGTCCTGTGAGTCCAGTTTTAGATACCGATGCTTCACTTCAGGTTTACTGTATCCCTTGGACCTTCTTATTGACGATGAAACACAGAAATTGCATCCGAATTTAATACAAAAGGCACAATGCCGACTTAAGTAAAAGAGGACTGACACTCTAACTATCTGTGATTTGAACCTCTCCTGTGAGTCCAGTTTTAGATTCCGATAATTCACTTCAGGTTTACTGTATTCCTTGGATCTTCTTATTGACGATGAAACACAGAAATTGCATCTGAATTTAATACAAAAGGCACATTGCCGACATAAGTACAAGAGGACTGACACTCTAACTTTCTATGATTTGAACCTCTCCTGTGAGTCCAGTTTTAGATTCCGATATTTCAGTTCAGGTATACTTTATCCCTTGGTCCTTCTTATTGACGATGAACCACAGAAATTGCAACCGAATTTACTACAAAAGGCACAATGCCGTCTTATGTTCAAGAGGACTGACACTCTAACTTTCTTTGATTTGAACCACTCCTGTGAGTCCAGTTTTAGATTCCGATGCTTCACTTCAGGTTTACTGTATCACTTGGGCGTTCTTATTGACGATGAAACATAGAAATTGCATCCGAATTTAATACAAAAGGCACAATGCCGATTTAAGTACAAAAGGACTGACACTCTAATTTTCTATGATTTGAACCTCTCCTGTGAGTCCAGTTTTAGATTCCGATGCTTCACTTCAGGTTTACTGTATTCCTCGGACCTTCTTATAGACGATGAAACACAGAAATTGCATCCGAATTTAATACAAAAGGCACAATGCTGACTTAAGTACAAGAGGACTGACACTCTAACTTTCCATGATTTGAACCTCTCCTGTGAGTCCAGTTTTAGATTCCGATGCTTCACTTCAGGTTTACTGTATCCCTTGGACGTTCATATAGACGATGAAACACAAAACTGCATCCGAATTTAATACAAAATGCACAATGCCGACTTAAGTCCAAGAGGACTGACACTCCAACTTTCTATGATTTATACCTCTCCTGTGAGCCCAGTTTTAGATTCTGATGCTTCACTTCAGGTTTACTGTATCCCTTGGACCGTCTTATAGACGATGGAACACAGAAATTGCATCCGAATCTAATACAAAAGGCACAATGCCGACTTAAGTACAAGAGGACTGACACTCTAACTTTCTATGATTTGAACCTCTCCTGTCAGTCCAGTTTTAGATTCCGATGCTTCACTTCAGGTTTACTGCATCCCTTGGACCTTCTTATTGGCGATGAAACACAGAAATTGCATCCGAATTTAATACAAAAGGCACAATGCCGACTTAAGAACAAGGGGACTGACACACTAACTTTCTATGATTTGAAATTCTCCTGTGGGTCCAGTTTTGGATTCCGATGCGTCACTTCAGGTTTACTGTATCCCTTGGACCTTCTTATTGACGATGAAACACAGAAATTGCATCCGAATTTAATACAAAAGGCACAATGCCGACTTAGGTATAAGAGGAGTGAGACTCTAACTTTCTATGATTTGAACCTCTCCTGTGAGTTTAGTTTTAGATTCCGATGCTTCCCTTCAGGTTTACTGTATCCCTTAGACCTTCTTAAAGACGACAAAACACAGAAATTGCACACGAATTTAATACAAAAGGCACAATGCCGACTTAAGTACAAGAGGACTGACACTTTAACTTTCTATGATTTGAACCTCTCCGGTGAGTCCAGTTTTAAATTTCGATGCTTCACTTCAGGTTTACTGTATACCTTGGACCTTCTTATTGACGATGAAACACAGAAATTGCATTCGAATTTAATACAATAAGCACAATGCCGACTTAAGTACAAGAGGACTGACACTCCAACTTTCTATGATTTGAACTTCTCCTGTGAGTCCAGTTTCAGATTCCGATGCTTCACTTCAGGTTTACTGTATTCCTTGGACCTTCTTATTGACGATGAAACACAAAATTGCATCCGAATTTAATACAAAATGCACAATGCCGACTTAAGTGCAAGAGGACTGACACTCTATTTTTCTATGATTTGAACCTCTCCTGTGAGTCCAGTTTTAGATTCCGATGCTTCACTTCAGGTTTACTGTATCTTTTGGACCTTCTTATTGACGATGAAACACAGAAATTGCATTCGAATTTAACACAATAGGCACAATGCCGACTTCAGTACCAGAGGACTGACACTCTCACTTTCTATGATTTGAACCTGTCCTGTCAGTCCAGTTTTAGATACCGATGCTTCACTTCAGGTTTACTGTATCCCTTGGACCTTCTTATTGACGATGAAACACAGAAATTGCATCCGAATTTAATACAAAAAGCACAATGCCGACTTAAGTAAAAGAGGACTGACACCCTAACTTTCTATGATTTGAACCTCTCCTGTGAGTCCAGTTTTAGATTCCGATGCTTCACTTCTGGCTTACTATATTCCTTGGACCTTCTTATTGACGATGAAAATCAGAAATTGCATCCGAATTTAATAAAAAAGGCACAATGCCGATTTAAGTACAAGTTTACTGACACTCTAACTTTCTATGATTTGAACCTCTCCTGTGAGTTCAGTTTTAGATTCCGATGCTTCACTTCCGGTGTACTGCATCCCTTTGGACCTTCTTATAGACGATGAAACACAGAAATTGCATCCGAATCTAATACAGGAGGCACAATGCCGACTTAAGTACAAGAGGCGTGACACTCTAACTTTCTATGATTTGAACCTCTCCTGTGAGTCCAGTTTTAGATTCAGATATATCAGTTCAGGTTTACTGTATCCTTTGGACCTTCTTATTGACGATGAAACACGGAAATTGCATCCGAATTTAATACAAAAGGCACAATGCCGTCCTAAGTTCAAGAGGACTGTCACTCTAACTTTCTATGATTTGAACCTCTCCTGTGAGTCCAGTTTTAGATTCCGATGCTTCACTTCAGGTTAACTGTATCCCTTGGACCTTCTTATTGACGATGAAACATAGAAATTGCATCCGAATTTAATACAAACGGCACAATACCGACTTAAGTGCAAGAGGACTGACACTCTAACTTTCTATGATTTGAACCTATCCTGTGAGTCCAGTTTTAAATTCCGATGCTTCACTTCAGGTTACTTTATACCTTGGACCTTCTTATCGACGATGAAACACAGAAATTGCATCTGAATGTAATACAAAAGGCACAATGCCGACTTAAGTACAAGAGGACTGACACTCTAACTTTCTATGATTTGAACCTCTCCTGTGAGACCAGTTATAGATTCCGATGCTTCACTTCAGGTTTACTGTATCCCTTGGACGTTCTTATAGTCGATGAAACACAGAAATTGCATCCGAATTTAATACAAAATTCGCAATGCCATCTTAAGTACAAGAGGACTAACACTCTAACTTTCTATGATTTGAACATCTCCTGTGAGTCCAGTTTTAGATTCCGATGCTTCACTTCAGGTTTCCTTTATACCTTGGAACTTCTTATTTGCGATGAAACACAGATATTGCAATTGAATTTAACACAAAAGGCACAATGCCGACTTAAGTACAAGAGGACTGTCACTCTAAATTTCTATGACTAGAACCTCTCCTGTGAGTCCAGTTTTGGATTCCGATGCTTCACTTCAGGTTTACTGTATCCCTTGGACCTTCTTATTGATGATGAAACAGAGAAATTGCATCCGAATTTAATACAAAAGGCACAATGCCGACTTAAGTACAAGAGGCCTGACACTCTAACTTTCTATGATTTGAACCTCTCCTGTGAGTTGAGTTTTAGATTCCGATGCTTCACTTCAGGTCTACTGTATCCCTTGGACCTTCTTATTGACGATGAAACACAGAAATTGCATCCGAATATAATACAAAAGGCACAATGCTGACTTAAGTACAAGAGGACTTACACTCTAACTTTCTGTGATTTGGACCTCTCCTGTGAGTCCAGTTTGGATTTCCGATGCTTCACTTCAGCTTAACTACATCCCTTGGACGTACTTATTGACGATGAAACACAGAGATTGCATCTGAATTTAATACAAAATGCACAATGCCGACTTAAGTACAAGAGGACTGACACTCTAACTTTCTATGATTTGAACCTCTCCTGTGAGTACAGTTTTAGATTCCGATGCTTCAATTCAGGTTTACTGTATCCCTTGGACCTTCTTATTGACGATGAAACACAGAAATTGCATCTGAATTTAATACAAAAGGCACAATGCTGACTTAAGTACAAGAGGCCTGACACTCTAACTTTCTATGATTTGAACCTCTCCTGTGAGTTGAGTTTTAGATTCCGAGGCTTCACTTCAGGTCTGCTGTATCCCTTGGACCTTCTTATTGACGATGCAACACAGAAATTGCATCCGAATATAATACAAAAGGCACAATGCTGACTTAGGTACAAGAGGACTGACACTCTAACTTTCTATGACTTGAACCTCTCCTGTCAGTCCAGTTTTAGATTCCGATGCTTCACTTCGGGTTAACTATATCCCTTGGACCTTCCTATTGACGATGAAACACAGAAATTGCATCCGAATTTAATACAAAAGGCACAATGCCGACCTAAGTACAAGAGGACTGACACTCTAACTTTCTATGATTTGAACCTCTCCTGTGAGTCCAGTTGTAGATTCCGAGGCTTCACTTCAGGTTTACTGTATCCTTTGGACCTTCATATAGACGATGAAACACAGAAATTGCATCCGAATTTAATACAAATGGCACAATGCCAACCTAAGTACAAGAGGATTGACACTCTAACTTTCTATGATTTGAATCTCTCCTGTGAGTCCAGTTTTAGATTCCGATGCTTCACTTCAGGTTTACTGTATCCCTTGTACCTTCTTATTGACGATGAAACAAAGAAATTGCATCCGAATTTAATACAAAAGGCACAATGCCGACATAAATACAAGAGGACTGACACTCTTACTTTCCATGATTTGAAGCTTTCCTGTGAGTCCAGTTTTAGATTCCCATGCTTCACTTCAGGTTTCCTTTATACCTTGGAACTTCTTATTGACGAAGAAACACAGAAATTGCATCCGAATTTAATACAAAAGGCACAATGCCGACTTAAGTAAAAGAGGACTGACACTCTAACTATCTGTGATTTGAACCTCTCCTGTGAGTCCAGTTTTAGATTCCGATAATTCACTTCAGGTTTACTGTATTCCTTGGATCTTCTTATTGACGATGAAACACAGAAATTGCATCTGAATTTAATACAAAAGGCACATTGCCGACATAAGTACAAGAGGACTGACACTCTAACTTTCTATGATTTGAACCTCTCCTGTGAGTCCAGTTTTAGATTCCGATATTTCAGTTCAGGTATACTTTATCCCTTGGTCCTTCTTATTGACGATGAACCACAGAAATTGCAACCGAATTTACTACAAAAGGCACAATGCCGTCTTATGTTCAAGAGGACTGACACTCTAACTTTCTTTGATTTGAACCACTCCTGTGAGTCCAGTTTTAGATTCCGATGCTTCACTTCAGGTTTACTGTATCACTTGGGCGTTCTTATTGACGATGAAACATAGAAATTGCATCCGAATTTAATACAAAAGGCACAATGCCGATTTAAGTACAAAAGGACTGACACTCTAATTTTCTATGATTTGAACCTCTCCTGTGAGTCCAGTTTTAGATTCCGATGCTTCACTTCAGGTTTACTGTATCCCTCGGACCTTCTTATAGACGATGAAACACAGAAATTGCATCCGAATTTAATACAAAAGGCACAATGCTGACTTAAGTACAAGAGGACTGACACTCTAACTTTCCATGATTTGAACCTCTCCTGTGAGTCCAGTTTTAGATTCCGATGCTTCACTTCAGGTTTACTGTATCCCTTGGACGTTCATATAGACGATGAAACACAAAACTGCATCCGAATTTAATACAAAATGCACAATGCCGACTTAAGTCCAAGAGGACTGACACTCCAACTTTCTATGATTTATACCTCTCCTGTGAGCCCAGTTTTAGATTCTGATGCTTCACTTCAGGTTTACTGTATCCCTTGGACCGTCTTATAGACGATGGAACACAGAAATTGCATCCGAATCTAATACAAAAGGCACAATGCCGACTTAAGTACAAGAGGACTGACACTCTAACTTTCTATGATTTGAACCTCTCCTGTCAGTCCAGTTTTAGATTCCGATGCTTCACTTCAGGTTTACTGCATCCCTTGGACCTTCTTATTGGCGATGAAACACAGAAATTGCATCCGAATTTAATACAAAAGGCACAATGCCGACTTAAGAACAAGGGGACTGACACACTAACTTTCTATGATTTGAAATTCTCCTGTGGGTCCAGTTTGCGATTCCGATGCGTCACTTCAGGTTTACTGTATCCCTTGGACCTTCTTATTGACGATGAAACACAGAAATTGCATCCGAATTTAATACAAAAGGCACAATGCCGACTTAGGTATAAGAGGAGTGAGACTCTAACTTTCTATGATTTGAACCTCTCCTGTGAGTTTAGTTTTAGATTCCGATGCTTCCCTTCAGGTTTACTGTATCCCTTAGACCTTCTTAAAGACGACAAAACACAGAAATTGCACACGAATTTAAAAAAAAATACACAATGCCGACTTAAGTACAAGAGGACTGACACTTTAACTTTCTATGATTTGAACCTCTCCGGTGAGTCCAGTTTTAAATTTCGATGCTTCACTTCAGGTTTACTGTATACCTTGGACCTTCTTATTGACGATGAAACACAGAAATTGCATTCGAATTTAATACAATAAGCACAATGCCGACTTAAGTACAAGAGGACTGACACTCCAACTTTCTATGATTTGAACTTCTCCTGTGAGTCCAGTTTCAGATTCCGATGCTTCACTTCAGGTTTACTGTATTCCTTGGACCTTCTTATTGACGATGAAACACAAAATTGCATCCGAATTTAATACAAAATGCACAATGCCGACTTAAGTGCAAGAGGACTGACACTCTATTTTTCTATGATTTGAACCTCTCCTGTGAGTCCAGTTTTAGATTCCGATGCTTCACTTCAGGTTTACTGTATCTTTTGGTCCTTCTTATTGACGATGAAACACAGAAATTGCATTCGAATTTAACACAATAGGCACAATGCCGACTTCAGTACCAGAGGACTGACACTCTCACTTTCTATGATTTGAACCTGTCCTGTCAGTCCAGTTTTAGATACCGATGCTTCACTTCAGGTTTACTGTATCCCTTGGACCTTCTTATTGACGATGAAACACAGAAATTGCATCCGAATTTAATACAAAAAGCACAATGCCGACTTAAGTAAAAGAGGACTGACACCCTAACTTTCTATGATTTGAACCTCTCCTGTGAGTCCAGTTTTAGATTCCGATGCTTCACTTCTGGCTTACTATATTCCTTGGACCTTCTTATTGACGATGAAAATCAGAAATTGCATCCGAATTTAATAAAAAAGGCACAATGCCGATTTAAGTACAAGTTTACTGACACTCTAACTTTCTATGATTTGAACCTCTCCTGTGAGTTCAGTTTTAGATTCCGATGCTTCACTTCCGGTGTACTGCATCCCTTGGACCTTCTTATAGACGATGAAACACAGAAATTGCATCCGAATCTAATACAGGAGGCACAATGCCGACTTAAGTACAAGAGGCGTGACACTCTAACTTTCTATGATTTGAACCTCTCCTGTGAGTCCAGTTTTAGATTCAGATATATCAGTTCAGGTTTACTGTATCCTTTGGACCTTCTTATTGACGATGAAACACGGAAATTGCATCCGAATTTAATACAAAAGGCACAATGCCGTCCTAAGTTCAAGAGGACTGTCACTCTAACTTTCTATGATTTGAACCTCTCCTGTGAGTCCAGTTTTAGATTCCGATGCTTCACTTCAGGTTAACTGTATCCCTTGGACCTTCTTATTGACGATGAAACATAGAAATTGCATCCGAATTTAATACAAACGGCACAATACCGACTTAAGTGCAAGAGGACTGACACTCTAACTTTCTATGATTTGAACCTATCCTGTGAGTCCAGTTTTAAATTCCGATGCTTCACTTCAGGTTACTTTATACCTTGGACCTTCTTATCGACGATGAAACACAGAAATTGCATCTGAATGTAATACAAAAGGCACAATGCCGACTTAAGTACAAGAGGACTGACACTCTAACTTTCTATGATTTGAACCTCTCCTGTGAGACCGGTTATAGATTCCGATGCTTCACTTCAGGTTTACTGTATCCCTTGGACGTTCTTATAGTCGATGAAACACAGAAATTGCATCCGAATTTAATACAAAATTCGCAATGCCATCTTAAGTACAAGAGGACTAACACTCTAACTTTCTATGATTTGAACATCTCCTGTGTGTCCAGTTTTAGATTCCGATGCTTCACTTCAGGTTTCCTTTATACCTTGGAACTTCTTATTTGCGATGAAACACAGATATTGCAATTGAATTTAACACAAAAGGCACAATGCCGACTTAAGTACAAGAGGACTGTCACTCTAAATTTCTATGACTAGAACCTCTCCTGTGAGTCCAGTTTTGGATTCCGATGCTTCACTTCAGGTTTACTGTATCCCTTGGACCTTCTTATTGATGATGAAACAGAGAAATTGCATCCGAATTTAATACAAAAGGCACAATGCCGACTTAAGTACAAGAGGCCTGACACTCTAACTTTCTATGATTTGAACCTCTCCTGTGAGTTGAGTTTTAGATTCCGATGCTTCACTTCAGGTCTACTGTATCCCTTGGACCTTCTTATTGACGATGAAACACAGAAATTGCATCCGAATATAATACAAAAGGCACAATGCTGACTTAAGTACAAGAGGACTTACACTCTAACTTTCTGTGATTTGGACCTCTCCTGTGAGTCCAGTTTGGATTTCCGATGCTTCACTTCAGCTTAACTACATCCCTTGGACGTACTTATTGACGATGAAACACAGAGATTGCATCTGAATTTAATACAAAATGCACAATGCCGACTTAAGTACAAGAGGACTGACACTCTAACTTTCTATGATTTGAACCTCTCCTGTGAGTACAGTTTTAGATTCCGATGCTTCAATTCAGGTTTACTGTATCCCTTGGACCTTCTTATTGACGATGAAACACAGAATTTGCATCTGAATTTAATACAAAAGGCACAATGCTGACTTAAGTACAAGAGGCCTGACACTCTAACTTTCTATGATTTGAACCTCTCCTGTGAGTTGAGTTTTAGATTCCAAGGCTTCACTTCAGGTCTGCTGTATCCCTTGGACCTTCTTATTGACGATGCAACACAGAAATTGCATCCGAATATAATACAAAAGGCACAATGCTGACTTAGGTACAAGAGGACTGACACTCTAACTTTCTATGACTTGAACCTCTCCTGTCAGTCCAGTTTTAGATTCCGATGCTTCACTTCGGGTTAACTATATCCCTTGCACCTTCCTATTGACGATGAAACACAGAAATTGCATCCGAATTTAATACAAAAGGCACAATGCCGACCTAAGTACAAGAGGACTGACACTCTAACTTTCTATGATTTGAACCTCTCCTGTGAGTCCAGTTGTAGATTCCGAGGCTTCACTTCAGGTTTACTGTATCCTTTGGACCTTCATATAGACGATGAAACACAGAAATTGCATCCGAATTTAATACAAATGGCACAATGCCAACCTAAGTACAAGAGGATTGACACTCTAACTTTCTATGATATGAATCTCTCCTGTGAGTCCAGTTTTAGATTCCGATGCTTCACTTCAGGTTTACTGTATCCCTTGTACCTTCTTATTGACGATGAAACAAAGAAATTGCATCCGAATTTAATACAAAAGGCACAATGCCGACATAAATACAAGAGGACTGACACTCTTACTTTCCATGATTTGAAGCTTTCCTGTGAGTCCAGTTTTAGATTCCCATGCTTCACTTCAGGTTTCCTTTATACCTTGGAACTTCTTATTGACGAAGAAACACAGAAATTGCATCCAAATTAAATAAAAAATGCACAATGCCGACTTAAGTACAAGAGGACTGACACTCTAACTTTCTATGATTTGAACCTCTCCTGTGAGTCCAGTTTTAGATTCTGATCCTTCACTTCAGGTTTACTGTATCCCTTGGACCTTCTAATAGACGATGAAACACAGAAATTACATCCGAATTTAATACAAAAGCCACAATGCCGACTTAAGTACAAGAGGCCTGACACTCTAACTTTCTATGATTTGAACCTCTCCTGTGAGTTGAGTTTTACATTCCGATGCTTCACTTCAGGTCTACTGTATCCCATGGACCTTCTTATTGACGATGAAACACAGAAATTGCATCCGAATTTAATATAAAAGTCACAATGCCGACTTAAGTACAAGAGGACTGACACTCTCACTTTCTATGAGTTGAACCTCTCCTGTGAGTCCAGTTTTAGATTCCGATGCTTCACTTCAGGTTTACTGTATCCCTTGGACCTTCTTATTGATGATGAAACAGAGAAATTGCATCCGAATTTAATACAAAAGGCACAATGCCGACTTAAGTACAAGAGGCCTGACACTCTAACTTTCTATGATTTGAACCTCTCCTGTGAGTTGAGTTTTAGATTCCGATGCTTCACTTCAGGTCTACTGTATCCCTTGGACCTTCTTATTGACGATGAAACACAGAAATTGCATCCGAATATAATACAAAAGGCACAATGCTTACTTAGGTACAAGAGGACTTACACTCTAACTTTCTGTGATTTGGACCTCTCCTGTGAGTCCAGTTTGGATTTCCGATGCTTCACTTCAGGTTAACTACATCCCTTGGACGTTCCTATTGACGATGAAACACAGAGATTGCATCTGAATTTAATACAAAATGCACAATGCCGACTTAAGTTCAAGAGGACTGACACTCTAACT